>NW_006787679.1:2874231-2901685 GCF_000442215.2 Lipotes vexillifer
TCTTTCCCTTCTTGTCCACTTGTTCTTCACTCTCACTCTTCTGATTTTACATTTCCTCAAAAAATAAGTATGACATAAACACTTGTCTCCAGCTATGCTCTCTGAGAATCCCACCATACAAACCTTTGTTAGAAATAAAAACGACCAGAGGTAAATTCTATAATATAAAAATAAGCAAATAACATGAAACATAGTTCACAAACCAAGAAATGCTACAAAAATATTGAAAATAAAATTTCTACTTATGAGACACAATGTAAAATATGATCTCCCCAAATTTAACTGTGTTTTTACACTAATAAAAACATCAAACATTGCCAATTTTGAGGGAGAAATCATACATTGTTGAATAAAATGAAAATTGTTCATTCTCTCTTCAAAAAAATATATTTACTAATTGATTATTATAGGACAGTTATTTTTCTTAGTGCTTTGCATAAATAATACAATTCTTAAACTAACTCTACTATAGGTAACATTGCTTGTATTTTTCAGATAAAAAGTGGAGAATCAGAGGTGAAGTTGTTAGAGTTCAAACTCAGCACTCTCACTCCAGAAGACCTGTTCTTTATTGCCTGCTCACTCTCCTGCCTATTATGGATTGCAGACACTATGGTAAGTTGTAGACATATGTAATTCCAACTTCAGGGTATTCTCCTGGTGCTGACTTCAGTGCCTAAACCTCAGATTATTGAGACAGCCTCCCCAAACTCAAGGTCATCAAATATCTGACTTACAAAAAGAGTTGATTAATCATTTTTGTGCCATGGAGCCCTTTGGCAGTCTAGTAAAACAAAGGATCCCTTCTGAGAATAATAAAGGTTTAGTTTAATAAAATAAATTAGAATTAAGGAAAATAATTTTATTTAAATATAGTTTACAAAATATTGAATAAGTAAATTTGTGATAAAGAAATGTATATGCTTCTTTAACAATATCTTGTCATGGTTCCAATAACTAATTTCTAAGTAAGGATGGCTCAGAATGACTCTGAATTATATTTCAAGATATCGCTGCAAGAATTCATGAGCCCTGAATTAGAACTTCTGCCAAAGGTTTCAAAAACCCCAGGTTTTGGGACAATGGTTAGCTCGAGTGGATTGGAGTTGGGTATTTCCTTTCTCCAAGTTAGTTAAGCTCAGATAATATCCCAGGAATTTAGGCTCTGGTTAACTAGTTATCCCTGAGGGCAGGCCTTTTTAAGAATAACAGAGTTGTCCTGGGATATTTCAAAATAGTTCATTTCCACTCCCCCTGGCAGAAACATGAAAGGATTTTTCTTTGATATTTACTGTGAAAACTTATTCAATCTCCTGGAGATAAAACTCAAAAAAAGTATGGAAGCCTGCTTATAACTATGTCCCTTTGGAATTTTTAACTCTTAGAATTGTCTCTTTTCCAGTAAGCCATGACTCCCTATATTCACCTCTCTCTGTCTCACCACCATTGGAGGCAGCCATTTTCCCTGTGTCCTTATTTAAGGATTTGAAAGGAATTGGTGAATTTTCAGTCTGCTCAGCTTTTTGCTTATTGTTAGGACAGAGTGGAGGCATCCAGTCTTCCTACATGTTGAACTAGAAGCAGGAAGTCCTATTATTTATTTGGGAAGACATTAAATTTTAAAAAACTTAGTGTATGCTTGTTAAATTTATGCAGGATAACTTGATTTTTAATTTCAAAGTCAGGGTCATATATGGCTAGAGTATAAATAGATAACTAGACTCTTTTTATAATTGTAAAAGATGTAAAAAACATCTTTTCCTATCACCTTGTTAAAGATTTTATGTTTAAATGGTAGAAAATGGATAGAGTCAATATTCCAATTATATATTTCATTTACATTTCAAATGTCAAAAAAAGTAATTTCATTAAATTAATTCTGTTCTTTACTAGAGTGAAATGTGTTTTATTTCACTTTAGTCATCCTTTTAATGTAGCCACATTTAATATAAGCAACATTTTCACAAGCATTGTTTAGCAACATAGACTGAATTAAAACAAATCTTCAGCTCCAGTGATAAAATTTAAATTTGACCCCATTTCTTCCATGCTTAAATCTTTCAGTAGCTCCCCATTATATGTAAGAGATTCATGACTTTTTCTGTAGGGAGCCAGATAATAAACGTTTTAGGCTCTGTGGACCATACAGTATCTGTCACAACTATGTAATCCTGTTTTAACATGAACATAATCACAGCCACTACGTGACCGTATTCCAATAAAACTTTATTTACAAAAAGATGTCAGGGTTGATTTGACAACCTCTAATATGTAAGAAAAAACCCACAATTTTAAGAATGTTTTGCAAAGCACTTCAATACCTGCCCAACCTACATACGCATTAATATTGACTACTAGCCACAGCCCTCACTTTATAGCCTAGCCATTCTAAACAGCTTACCTTTCCTTAAAGGTATTTTTATGGAGGATCTTCAAGACTACCCTCAGGTAAATGATTTATTAGAAGGAATCACAGAACTCAGCAAAGCTACCATACTATCAGTTGTAGTTTATTACAGTGAAAGGAAACAGGTTAAAATTAGCAAAAGAAAAAAATGCATAGGGTAGAGTCTGGAAGAGACCAGGTGCAAGCTTCCAATTTTTCTCTCCAAGTGGAGTCACTGAGACCATGCTTATACGCCTAGCAACAATATGTAGACACATACATAAAGTATTGACAACCATGGAAGCTCACCTAATAATTGGTGTTCAGGGTTTTTACTGGGGATTGGACATGTTGGAACAGCTTGACTGCCCGCATAGATGACCTTATGTACTCTGTATGGAGCCCCTCTCAAGGTCAAACTGATATAAGGTGGTCAAAGCCTTCACCGTTGATCACATTGTTAGCATAAACTATCCGGCATGGCCAAAGCCTCAGATAAACAGAGATGTCAAAGGCATTCTTTTTTTTTTTTTTTTAACTTACATATTGGAAGTGCATTTTAAATGTTTAAGTCAATACAACAGGAAACATAGGGGACCAAAATAACTTGGGAAGAACAAGAACCTATAAGCTCGACAGGCCATTCTTAACGGGAAGGATAGTGTAAGTGTTTAGTGATTAACTTCCATAAGTGAGGCAAACACCAAAACTTTCTTTGAAATGCACAAAATTTGTGCAACCCAGACCTGCGGAGTTAATCCTTTACTGTGCAGGTACCCAACTGTTTTGTACCTTTGTAACTTTGCTCATACAAATGTGTTTCTACCTGTCGCATCCTCCAAAGAGAAAGAAAGCTTCCATTTAGTGTAAATCCCTTTTAGTATGGACATTCTCTTAATTAGCTTTGTGTTCCTAGTGCATATATAGTGCCAAAAATATAGTAGTGGATAAATGTTTAAAAAAATATGAACAGGATATCACAGTTCCACTCCTGGGTATTTATCCAAAGAAAATAAAAGCACTAATTAGAAAAGATATATGCAACCTTATGTTCATTGCAGCACTATTTACACTAGCCAAGATATGGAAGGAAACTTAGTGCCCATAAATACATGAATGGATAAAGAAAATGTAGAATTTACTCAGCCATAGAAAAGAATAAAATCTGGCCATTCATAACAACATGGACGGACCTAAAGGTATTATGCTAAGTGAAATAAGTCAGACAAAAAATAATAAATACTTTATGATATTATTTATATATGTGGAATCTAAGAAAAAAAACAAATGAACAAACATATCAAAACTGAAACAGTTATAGATACAGAGGACAAACAGGTTGTTGCCAGAGGGGAAGAGATTGGGGGAAGGGAGAAGTAGGTGAAAAGAGAGTAAAAGGTACAAACTTTCAGTTGCAAAATAAATGAATCATGGGTATGAAATTTACAGTGTGGGAAATATAATCAATAATAGTGTAATATCCTTGTATTATGGCATACTGTAACTAGACATTACTGTTATTATTTTGAAATGTACAGAAATATCAAATCTCCATGTTGTGTAACAAGAACTAACACAGTTTTATAGGTAAATTATATTTCAAAGAAACAAAGAAACTCATAGAAAAAGAGATCATATTTGTGGTCACCAGAGGCAGAGAGTGGGGTGAGGTGAAGTTGGATGAAGGCACTCAAAAGATATAAACGCCCAGTTATAGAATAAATAAGTACTAAGGATGTAATGCACAACATGGTAAATATAATTAACACTGTTGTTACATTATATATTAAAATTATTAAGAGAATAAATCCTATGAATTCTCATCACAAGGAAATTTAATTTAATTAGTTAATTAATTTTGTATCTATATGAGATAAGGGATGTTCACTAAACTTGTGATAACTTGTGATAATCAGGTCATGATGTACGTAATTCAAATCATTATGCTGTACACCTTAAACTTATACAGTGCTGTATGTCAGTTATATCTCAATAAAAAAATTATTCTGAACAAAAATAAATCAAAATTTATTCTTTTCTTAAATTTATTTTATTTATTTATTTATTTATTTATTGCAGTACATGGGTCTCTCACTGTTGTGGCCTCTCCCGTTGCGGAGCACAGGCTCTGTACATGCAGGCTCAGTGGCCGTGGCTCACAGGCCCACCTGCTCCGTGACATGTGGGATCCTCCTGTACTGGGGCACGAACCCATGTCCCCTGCATTAGCAGGCGGACTCTCAACCACTGCGCCACCAGGGAAGCCCTTTTTTTATTTTTTTTAAAAAAATTATGTTGTTCAGGAAGTATACATTGGAATGCATCAATAACATAAAAATGTCCTCTAGTTATTGTCAACAATTTTTCATCTTACTGAATTAAAACATCTGCATATAGCTTTCATATTAAAAACAGATGAAATGTGGGAAAAGAAATCTAATAATTAAGGATAAAAATTAAATCAAGGGGCTCCCCTGGTGGCACAGTGGTTGAGATTCTGGCTGCCAATGCAGGGGACACATGTTCATGCCCAGGTCTGGGAAGATTCCACATGCCGTGGAGGTGCTGGGCCTGTGAGCTATGGCTGCTGAGCCTGCACGTCCGGAGCCTTGCTCCACAACGGGAGAGGCCACAACGGTGAGAGGCCCATGTACTGCAAAAAAAAAAAAAAAAAAAAAAAACAAAGTATACAATATAATTAAGGAGAAATTAAATTTTATATTATGTAATTTTCAAGCATTATTCCTATAAGTTTCATTTAGTTCTAATAGGTCAACAAACTATAACCTGCCATCTAAATCTGGTCTGGTGCTCCTTTTTTTGTAAATAAAGTTTTATTGGAGCTCAGCCATTCCCATTCATTTATGTATTGTGTATGGCTGCTTTTACATTAAAGTGGCAAAGTTGAACACAGTAGTTTGCCCTTTGCCATGGTTTCACTTTCTGCATTTCAGTTACCTGTGCTCAACCATAGTCCAAAAATATTGAATGGAAAATTCCAAAAATAGTTCAGAAGTTTTAAATTGTGTATTGTTCTGAGTAGCATGATGAAATCTCATGCTATTCACTCCATCCTGCCCTGAACATAAATCATCCCCTTTTTCTGAATATTCCACTTAGTAGCCCTTGGTTATTATATTGATTGTGTTCAAGTCATCCCTATTTTACTTAATAAGCGTTTTAAAATGCAAGAGCATTAGTGTTGGCAATTCGGATATGCCAAAGGTAAGGTGTAAAGTGCTTCTTTAGGTGAAAAGGTGTAAGTTCTCAACTTAATAAGGAAAGAAAAGAAAAAAAATATCCTGAGGTTGTTGAGATCTATGGTAAGAACAAATTTTCCATCCATGAAATTGCGAAGAAGGAAAAAGAAATTTGCACTATTTTTGCTGTCACAACTCAAACTGAAAAAGTTATGGCTGCAGTGCAAAATAAGTACTTAGTTAAGATGGAATAGGCATTAAATTTATACTATGAGATATTTTGAGAGAAATAGAGACCATATTTCCATAACTTTTTCCACAGTATTTTATGATTAGTTATGGTTAATCTCTTACTGTGCCTAATTATATTTTTAATTTTTAAATTTTTTAAAAATTAATTTTATTAGGGTATAGTTGACTTAAAATGTTGTGTTAGCTCCTGCTGTACAGCAGAGTGAATCAGTTATACATATATACATATCCACTCTTTTTTTAAAGATTCTATTCACATATAGGTTATTACAGAGTATTGAGTAGACTTCTCTTTGCTATACAGTAGGTTCTTATTAATTATCTATTTTGTATAAAGTAGTGTGTATACATCAATACCAATCTCTCAATTTATCCCTCCCCCTCCTTTCCCCCTTGGTAAACGTAAGTTTGTTTTCTATATCTGTGACTCTATTTCTGTCTTGAAAATAGGTTCATTTGTACCATTTTTTTTAGATTTCATATATAAGCAATAACGTATGATATTTGTCTTTATTTGTCTGACTTACTTCACTCAGTATGAACATCTCTAGGTTTAAAATGGCATTATTTCATTCTTTTTATGACTAATATTCCATTGTATATATGGACACCATCTTCTTTCTCCATTCCTCCATCATTGGACATTTAGGTTGCTTCCATGTCCTGGATATTGGAACTAGTGCTTCAGTGAATGTTAGGGTACATGTATATTTTGGGATTATGATTTTCTCCAGATATATGCCCAGGAGTGGGATTGCTGGATCATATGTTACCTCTATTTTTAGTTTTTTAAGGAACCTCCATACTGTTCTCCATAGTGGCTGTACCAAATTACATTCCCACCAACAGTATAGG
Source organism: Lipotes vexillifer (assembly GCF_000442215.2). NCBI lineage: Eukaryota > Metazoa > Chordata > Mammalia > Artiodactyla > Lipotidae > Lipotes > Lipotes vexillifer. Next base: position 2,880,925 of record NW_006787679.1, read on the forward strand.
AGGGTTCCCTTTTCTACACACACTCTTCAGCATTTATGGATTGTAGATTTTTTTTTTTTTGTGGTACACAGGCCTCTCACTGTTGTGGCCTCTCCCATTGTGGAGCACAGGCTCCAGACGCACAGGCTCAGTGGCCATGGCTCACAGGCCCAGCCTCTCCATGGCATGTGGGTTATTCCTGGATTGGGGCACGAACCTGTGTCCCCTGCAACGGCAAGCAGTCTCTCAACCACTGAGCCACCAGGGAAGCCCAGATTGTAGATTTTTTGATAATGGTCATTCTGACTGGTGTGAGATGATACCTCATTGTAGATTTGATTTGCATTTCTCTACAATTAGTGATGTTGAGCATCTTTTCATGTGCCACTTGGCCATCTGTTTGTATTCTTTGGAGAGACAAGGAAGGACACTATATAATGATAAGGGATCAATCCAAAAAGAAGATATAACAATTTTAAATACATATGCACACAACATAGGAGCACCTAGATATATAAGGCAAATGCTAACCTCCATAAAAGGGGAAATCAACATTAACAAAATAATAGTGGGGGATTTTAACATCCCACTTACACCAGTGGCAGGTCATCCAGACAGAAAATTAATAAGGAAACACAAACCTTGAATGACACATTAGACCAGATAGACTTAATTGATATCTATAGGCCATTCTATCAGAAAGCAGCAGAACACACTTTCTTCTCAAGTGCACATGGAACCTTCTCCAGGATAGATCACATTTTGTGTCACAAATCAAGCCTTGGTAAATTTAAGAAAATTGAAGTAATATCAACATATTTGCTGACCACAACACTATGAGATAGGAAATCAATTACAGTAAAAACTGGGCAAATCACAAACAAATGGAGGCAATACAATATGTTATTAAATAACCAATGGATTACTGAAGAAATCAAGGAAGAAATAAAAAAATACCTAGAGACAAATGATAACAAATACACGATAATCCAAAACCTATGGGACACAGCAAAAGCAGTTGTAAGAGAGAAATTTATAGCAATATAATCTTAAATCAGGAAACAAGAAAAATTTCAAATAAACAACCTATCCTTACACCTAAAGTAACTAGAGAAAGAAAAACAAACAAAACCCAAAGTTAGTAAAAGGAAAGAAATCATAAATATCAGAGGAAAAATAAATGAAATAGAGATGAAGACAACAATAGCAAAGATCAATGAAACTAAAAGCTGGTTCTTTGAGAAGATAAACAAAATTGATAAACCTTTAGCCAGACTGATCAAGAATAAAAGGGAGAGGACTCAAATCAGTAAAATTAGAAATGAAAAAGCAGAAGTTACAATAGACACCACAGAAATACAAAGGATTATAAGACATTATTACAAACAACTATGTGCCAATAAAATGGACAACGTAGAAGAAATGGCCAAATTCTTAGAAAGGTACACCTTCCAAGACTAAACCAGGAAGAAATAGAAAATGTGAACAGACTAACCACAAGTACTGAAATTGAAACTAATTTTTAAATTAAACTTTATTTTAAATATGTCTGTAGAGGAAAAAACAGTGTATACTGGGTTTGGTACTATCAGTGGTTTCAGGCATCCACTGGAGATCTTAGAATGTAGTCCCTGAAGATAAGGGGGGACTACTGCAGTTACAAGGAAACCAGAGATCATATGGCCCAGAAAGCCTAGGATATTTTCTATCTGACTCTTTTCAAAGTTTAGTGAGTTCTGCCTTAGGTGAACAAAAACAACTATAAATTAAAAATATATAGTTTTCGTCACTTGATTGGTTGTACTTCTAAAGCTTACTTCCACTTAATCTATTAAAATTTTCCAGGAAAATAATTGGTAATAGTAAAAGTATCTCATATATATATTTATATCAGAGTTTTCTCTTTTATATTGTCTCCCTGTCCTTTCTTTGAAAGTGGTTAATTCCTAAATATATTGCTTTATAAATTGCTCTTCAGGTATAAAAAATACTGACTTTTATCTATAAGATCTAAATTTATGATAGCTAATGTTTTAACAGTATTAATTCTGTTTCAATAATATTACTATTAATTTGCCTTTAATGTGTATCTAGTGATGAAATAATGGTTCCCATTTTTGCCCATTAAATAAGGCTTTTTAAAAAATCCATATCTTTGGGCCAGGAGTGCTGAGTGCTTTGAAATTGTTTCAGATCTGATATTGAAGAGGTTATTCCCCATGACATTTTTTTTTTCTTAACTAGGGTTTGGCTGGTTAGGCCAAGGAGATCATATTGAGCTCTGTGCAAAAAGTCCATAATAAATCAATTTCAAATAGCAGACAGGAAGAGGAAGTTCTTGCTGCTTAGCTCTTACTTTCAAAGAGATGTAGCAAGAAGGATGGGAAGAGATCCCAACAGACACTCAAATCACACCATCAGAAACAATATGACCACAAGTATAAGGGGTGGACACAGTTATAGGACACAGATGTTTGCCAAATTTAAAAAAAAATCAAGTTGTATTTTATGACAAAATTCAATGATAATGTGAGGGAAACTGGGCCACTGGGCTTTGAACCAGGCAGATATTTGGAAACATGGAAGAAATTGGGAACCTAGATATGGGAAGTAAGTGAGAGGCAATGAACCAGTTCCCAGTAATATGGCACAAATTCATAGTGGAAGCAACTGAAAAGATATTTAATGAATAACTAATAATCTCGTTCTTTGTTTTAATTTTTTTTTTTTTTAAAGATAGGTCAATGAATCTGAGGAAAGGTGAAAATGTTAGGTGGCATTAAATGCTCCAAATTTCAAAGTTAACATAACACAGGGTCATGGAGCTAAGAAAAACATTACAAATAATTATTTATACTCATTTTAAAGTTTTTTTTTTTTTTATGAAATGTATGTAAAAATCGACCAATTTCTCTCTTGTCTCTTGATTACATTCTTGATTACATTTTACTTTTTCTCTCTAGAATCTAGAAGAAATCTAGAAATAATTTCCTTTCTGGATTTGATTTGTCTTTTTACCGAATATTTATATTTACAGAATAAAAGAAGTATAATGCCATGACTTTATCAGAAAATAAAATTGAAACTATGTCAGCCAAAATTAATGAAGTGAAAAACACTGTGACAACTAAAAGGAGTTTAGAAGGAGAACACTGCTAGAGTAAACACTGTTTTTGTTATTTATTTTATTACTTCAACTTGATGTTATTCAATGAAACATGCAGAAATAAGCACCAATCAAGTTTATTAGAAAAATATAGGCTATAGCATAGATGGATTATTATCCATCATAATGTTATTATTCATGAGAGTTATTGAATAACTTTTATAGAGTGTTTTTTTTATAAATGGACATATAAGAAGGCCATAAGGAGAATAGATTCTGAATTCAGACAGCCTGTTTTTGATCTTGACTCTGCCACTTAACAAACTCACTTAATCCCTTTGTTCTTTGGAGTCATTTTATCTGAAAAGCAATGGAAGAAGAGCATCTCTTTATTGTGCTGTGAGGATTAAATAGGTTAGTTCAATTTGTGTTCACACCTGTGCCTTACTGAAACAAGTCTCAATAAACATTAGCCATTACCTTATACCACAAGAACTGGAAAAAAATATATATATATAAAATCCAAAATATATTTTAATGTGAAATTAATATTGGAAGGTTATTGGTCTGTATACTTTTGTAACTAAGTTGCTAACTTAGAACTGAGATGTTAAAAGCTTTGCAACTTGAAAGCCGTCATGGCTCAGAATTAAAGTGCTATTGGCTGCAAGTAACAAAAAATCCAAGTCAAACATAAAATGTAAACAAAGAATAAAATAGAATATTATTCAACATAGCATTAGGTAGGAAAACAACCAGTTTGTTTCTCTCTGGTCTTTTAATCAATGCTTGTCTTTCCTCTACGATTATTCCCTCATTGACATAAAATGTCAGTCAGAGAAACTGGAGCAATATTCTAGGTTCTAGTTCACAGCCAAAGAGAAAAAGTGATAATCGTTTCTTCTCAAGCATGGAGTAGGAGTCTTTCCCTTTAAACTGATTGCTTCTTGTTCACCTTGTCCATGCACCAATTGGCTTACTTAACTGCATCTATTCCTACAGGATAGGGGCACCGGTTTGAGGAAGTTTCGCCAGATTTATGCAGTTCTGTGGCATTCAGCAGAGAATAGAATAATATTGTTTATTTGGTAGAAAACAATTAGGAGTAAGTAAATTCTAAGTAGACAAAAACAGTGTCAATAATAGACTACAGTAGTAGACACTTTAATTATATCTTACTGATTTTGTTCTATTTAGAACATTATTTTAGCAGGTAAATTATGCACCAATAGAGTAAGTTTTTGCTAATGTAAAGAATTTCTTCCCCGCCTGTGTATTACTGCATGGATTTTTATTTTTCTAAACAGTGACATGTTGTTATAGGTAATAGTGACAAAATGCACATTTATGTAGAAAGAACTGATAAAAATACAGTTTACTCTAAATATATTTTGACTAAGAAAACAGACACAGAAAAAGACAATACAGGGCTTCAAACATTTCTTGTAAGTGGTGTATTACAAACAGAGAGAAGGATGAACATGTGAAATAGGAATTTCCCTCATTACTAATTCTTGTCAGGATTGACATTCATAAGAAATATGTTTATTTTTATTATTTAAATTTATTTTTTTATTTGACAAGCTCTATTTATTTATTTATTTAACATCTTTATTGGAGTATAATTGCTTTACAATGGTGTGTTACAACGGTGCTCTACAATGGTATACATTTTCTGCTTTATAACACAGTGAATCAGCTACACATATACATATATCCCCATATCTCCTTCCACTTGCATCTCCCTGCCGCCCACCCTATCCCACCGCTCTAGGTGGTCACAAAGCACTGAGCTAATCTCCCTGTGCCATGCAGCTGCTTCCCACTAGCTATCTATTTTACATTTGGTAGTACATATAAGTGCATGCCACTCTCTCACTTGGTCCCAGACTACACTTCCCCTTCTATGTGTCCTCAAGCCCATTCTCTAGGTCTGCATCTTTAGTGCTGTCCTGCCACTAGGTTCTTCATAAACTTTTTTTTTAGATTCTATGTACATGTGTTAGAATACTATATTTGTTTCTCTCCTCCTGACTTATTTCACTCTGTATGACAGACTCTAGGTCCATCCACCTCACTACAAATAACTCAATTTCCTTTCCTTTCATGGCTGAGTAATATTCTATTGTATGTATGTGCCACATCTTCTTTACCCATACATCTGTCGATGGACTCTTAAGTTGCTTCCATGTCCTGGCTATTGTAAATAGAGCTGCAATAAATATTGTAGTACATGACTCTTTCAATTATGGTTTTCTCAGGTTATATGCTTGGTAGTGGGATTGCTGGGTCATATGGTAGTTCTATTTGTAGATTTTTAAGGAAACTCCATACTGTTCTCCAGAGTGGCTGTATCAATTTACATTCCCACCAACAGTGCAAGAGGGTTCCCTTTTCTCCACACCCTCTCCAGCCTTTATTATTTGTTGATTTCTTTATGATGGCCATTCTGATTGGTGTGAAGTGATACATCATAGTAGTTTTGATTTGCATTTCTCTAATGATAAGTGATGTTGAGCATTCTTTCATGTGTTTGTTGGAAATCTGTATATCTTCTCTGGAGAAATGTCTATTTAGGCCTTCTGCTCATTTTTGGATTAGGTTGTTTTTTTTTTGGATATTGAGCTGCATTAACTGCTTGTATATTTTGGAGATTAATCCTTTGTCAGTTGCTTCACTTGCAAATATTTTCTCCCATTCTGAGAGTTGTCTTTTCATCTTATTTATGGTTTCCTTTGTTGTGCAAAAGCTTTTAAGTTTCATGAGGTTCCATTTGTTTATTTTTGTTTTTATATCCATTTCTCTAGGAGGTCGGTCAAAAAGTATCTTGCTTTGACTTATGTCATAGAGTGTTCTGCCTATGTTTTCCTCTCAGAATTTTATAGTGTCTGGCCTGACAATTAGGTCTTTAATCCATTTTGATTTTGTTTTTGTGTATGGTGTTAGCGAGTGTTCTAATTTCATTCTTTTACATGTAGCTGTCCAGTTTTCCCTGCACCACGTATTGAATAGGCTGTCTTTTCTCCATTGTATATTCTTGCCTCCTTTATCAAAAATAAGGTGACCATATGTGTGTGGGTTTTTCTCTGGCCTTTTTATCCTGTTCCATTGGTCTATATTTCTCTTTTTGTACCAGTACCATACTGTCTTGACTAGTGTAGGTTTTTAGCATAGTCTAAAGTCAGGGAGTCTGATTTCTCCAGCTCCATTTTTCTTTCTCAAGGTTGCTTTGGCTATTCGAGGTCTTTTTTGTTTCCATACAAATTGTGAATTTTTTTGTTCTAGTTCTGTGAAAAATGCCATTGGTACTTTGATAGGGATTGCATTGAATCTGTAGATTACTTTGGGTAGTATAGTCATTTTCACAATGTTGATTCTTCCAATCCAAGAACATGATACAAACATTTGTTTGTATCATCTTCAATTTGTTTCATCAGTGTCTTATAGGTTTCTTCATACAGGTTTTTTGTCTCCTTAGGTAAGTTTATTCCTAGGAATTTTATTCATTTTGTTGCAATGGCAAATGGGAGTGTTTCCCCAATTTCTCTTTCAGATTTTTCATCATTAGTGTATAAGAATACAAGAGATTTCTGTACATTAATTTTGTATCCTTCTACTTTAACAAAATAATTGATTAGCACTACTAGTTTTCTCATAGAGTCTTTAGTATCTGCAAACAGTGACAGCTTTACTTCTTTTCTGATTTGGACTCCTTCTGTTTCTTTTTCTTCTCTGATTGCTGTGGCTAAAACTTCCAAACCTATGTTGAATAATAGGGGTGAGAGTGGACAACTTTATTTTGCTCCTGATCTTAGAGGAAATGGTTTCAGTTTTTCACCACTCAGAATGATTTTGGCTGTGCGTTTGTCATATATGGCCTTTATTATGTTGAGGTAAGTCCCCTTTGTGCCTACTTTCTGGTGAGTTTTTATCATAAATTGGTATTGAATTTTCTCAAAAGCTTTTCTGCATCTATTGAGATGATCATATAGTTTTTCTCCTTCAGTTTGTTAATATGGTTTATTACATTGATTGATTTGCATGTATTGAAAAATCCTTACATTCCTGGGATAAACATCACTTCATTATGGTGTATGATCCTTTAAATGTGCTCCTGGATTCTGTTTGCTAGTATTTTGTTGAGGATTTTTGCATCTATGTTCATCAGTGATATTGGCCTGTAATTTTCTTTCTTTGCAACATCTTTGTCTGGTTTTGGTATCAGGGTGATGGTGGCCTTGTAGAATGGGTTTGGGTATTGTTCCTCCCTTTGCTATATTTTGGAAGAATTTGAGAAGGATAGGTGTTAGCTCTTTTCTAAATGTTTGACAGAATTCGCCTGTGAAACCATCTGGTCATGAGTTGTTGTTTGTTGGAAGATTTCTAATCACAGTCCCCATTTCAGCACTTGTGATTGATCTTTTTATATTTTCTATTTCTTCCTTGTTCAGAGTTGGCAGGTTGTGCTTTACTAAGTAGTTGTCCATTTCTTCCATGTTGTCCATTTTATTGGCATAGAGTTTCTTGTAGTAATCTCTCATGATCCTTTTCATTTCTGCAGTGTGAGTTGTTACTTCTCCTTTTTCATTTCTAATTCTATTGATTTGAGTCTTCTCCCTTTTTATCTTGATTTTTCTGGTTAATGGTTTATCATTTTTGTTTAACTTCTCAAAGAACCAGCTTTCCATTTTATTAACCTTTCTACTGTTTCCTTCATTTGTTTTTCATTTGTTTCTGATCTGCTCTTTATGATTTCTTTTGTTCTGCTAACTTTGGGTATTTTTTGTTCTTCTTTTGCTAATTGCTTTAGGTGTAAGTTTATGTTGTTTATTTTAGACGTTTATTGTTTCTTGAGGTAGGATTGTGTTGCTATAAACTTCCCTCTTAGAACTGCTTTTGCTGCATCCCATATGCTTGGGGTCACCATGTTTTCATTGTCATTTGTTTCTAGGTACTTTTTGATTTCCTCTTTGATTTCTTCAGTGATTTCTTGGTTATTAAGTAATATATAGTTTAGCCTCCATGTGTTTGTATTTTTTACAGATTTTTTCCTGTAATTGATATCTAGTCTCATAACATTGTGGTCAGAAAAGATACTTGATATGATTTCAAATTTACCAAGGCTTGATTTGTGACCCAATATATGATCTATCCTGGAGAATGTTACATGAGCACTTGAGAAGAAAGTGTATTCTGTTTTTGTGGGTGGAATGTTCTGTAAATATTAATTAATTCCATCTTATTTAATGTATCATTTAAAGCTTGTGTGTCCTTATTTATTTTCATTTTGGATGATCTGGACATTGCTGAAATTGGGGAGTTAAAGTCTCCTACTATGATTGTGTTATGGTCTATTTCCCATTTTATGGCTGTTAGCATTTGCTTTATGTATTGAGGTGCTCCCACGTTGGCTGCATAAAAATTTACAATTGTTATATCTTCTTCTTGAATTGATCCCTTGATCATTCTGTAGTGTCCTTCCTTGTCTCTTGTAAGAGTCTTTATTTTAAAGTCTATTTTTTCTGATTTGAGAATTAGTATTTCATCTTTCTTTTGATTTCAATTTGCATGAATACATTTTCCATCTTCTCACTTTCAGTCATGTCTCTAGGTCTGAAGTGGGTCTCTTGTAGACAGCACATATATGTGTCTTATTTTTGTATCCATTCAGCCAGTGTGTATCTTTTGGTTAGAGTATTCAATCCATTTACATTTAAGGTAGTTATCAATATGTATGCTCCTATTACCATTTTCTTAATTGTTTTGTGTTTGTTATTGTAGGTCTTTTCCTTCTGTTGTGTTTCCTGCCTAGAGAAGATCCTTTAGCATTTGTTGTAAAGCTGGTTTGGTGGTGCTGAATTCTCTTAGCTTTTGCTTGTCTGTAAAGGTTTTATTTTCTCCATCGAATCTGAATGAGATCCTTGCTGGATAGAGTAATCTTGGTTGTAGGTATTTCCCTTTCATCACTTTAAATATGCCCTGCCACTCCCTTCTGGCTTTCCGAGTTTCTGCTGAAAGATCAGATGTTAACCTTATGGGATTCCCTTGTATGTTGTTTATTGCTTTTCCCTTGCTGCTTTTAATATTTTTTCTTTGTATCTAATTTTTGATATTTCATTTATATGTGTCTTGGCGTGTTTCTCCTTGGATTTATCCTGTATGGGACTCTGCCTCTTGGACTTTATTAACTATTTCCTTTCCCATATTAGGGAAGTTTTCAACTATAATCTCTTTAAATATTTTCTCAGTCCTTTTCTTTTTCTCTTCTTCTGGGACCCTATAATTCAAATTTTCTTTTGTGTAATGTTGTTCCAAAAGTCTCTGAGATGTCCTTGATTCTTTTCATTCTTTTTTCTTTATTCTCCTCTTCAGTCATTATTTCCACTATTTTATCTTCTAGATCACTTATGCGTTCTTCTGCCTTTATTATTCTGCTATTGATTCCTTCTAGAAAAAATTTAATTTCATTTACTGCATTGTTAATCATTGTTTGTTTGCTCTTTAGTTCTTCTAGGTGCTTGTTAAACATTTCTCATATTTTCTCCTTTCTTTTTCCAAGATTTTGGATCAACCTTACTACCATTACTCTGAATTCTTTTTCAGGTAGACTGCCTATTTCCTCTTCATTTGTTTGTGCTGGTGGGGTTTTACCTTGTTCCTTCATCTCCTGTTTTTTTCTCTGTGTTATCATTTTGCTTAACTGACTATGTTTTGTGTCTCCTTTTCACAGGCTGCAAGTTCGTAGCTCCTGTTGTTTTTGGTGTTTGCCCCCAGTGCCTAAGGTTGGTTCAGTGGGTTGTGTATTCTTCCTGGTCAATGAGACTAGTGTCTGTGTTCTGGTGGATGAGGCTAGATCTTGTCTTTCTGGTGGGCAACACTGCATCTTGTGGTGTGTTTTGGGGTGTCTGTGGACTTATTATGATTTTAGGCAGCCTCTCTGCTAATGGGTGTGGTTGTGTTCCTGTCTTGCTAGTTTTTTGGCATAGGGTGTCCAGAACTGTAGCTTGGTGGTCGTTGAGTGGAGCTCGTTCCTAGCATTGAGATGGAGATCTCTGGGAGAGATTTTGCCGTTTGATATTATATGGAGCTGGGAGGTCTCTGTTGGACCAATGTCCTGAACTTGGCTCTCCCACCTCAGAGGCACAGGCCTGACACCCGGCCAGAGCACCAAGACCCTGTCAGCCACATGGCTCAGAAGAAAAGTGAGAAAATAGAGAGAAATTAAAAAAAAGAAGTTATTAAGATAAAAATAATTATTAAAAATAGAAATTTATAAATTAAAAAAGGAAAGAAAGAAAGAAGAGAGCCACCAAACCATAAAACATATCCACAAATGATAGAAACAACTGAAAACTATACTAAAACAAACAAACAACAACAACAACAAAAATGGACAGACAGAAACCTAAGATAAATGGTAAAAGCAAAGCTATACAGACAAAAATCACACAAAAAAGCACACACATACACACTCACAAAAAGAGAAAAGGGAAAAAAATTATATATGTATATAGTTGCTTCCAAAGTCCACCACTTCAATTTTGGGGTGATTCCTTGTCTATTCAGGTATTCCAGAAATGCAGGGGTACATCAAATTGATTGTGGAGATTTAATCTGCTGCTCCTGAGGCTGCTGGGAGATATTTCCCTTTTTCTACTTTGTTCACATAGCTCCTGGGGTTCAGCTTTGGATTTGGTCCTACCTCTGCGTGTAGGTCCCCTGTGGGTATCTCTTCTTCACTCAGACAGGACAGGATTAAAATATCAGCTGATTAGGAGGCTCTGGCTCACTCAGGCCAGGGCGAGGGAAGGGTACAGAATACAGGACGAGCCTTCAGTGGCAGAGGCCAGCATGACGTTGCAACAGCCTGGGACACGCTGTGTGTTCTCTGGATCACAGGACCCTGGCAATAGCGAGGTGCACAGCCTCTTGGGAGGGGATGTTTGGATAGTGACCAGTGCTTGCACACAGGCTTCTTGGTGGCTACGGCAGCAGCGTTAGTGTTGCACAACTGTCGCTCGTGTCGGCACTGATAACCGCAGCTCATGTCTGTCTCTGGAGCTCATTTAAGTGGTGCTCTGATTCCCCTCTCCTCGTGCACCCTGAAACAATGGTCTCTTGCCTCTTAGGCAGGTCCAGACTTTTTCCTAGACTCCCTCCTGGCTTGCTGTCGTGCGCTAGCCCACATGTCACTAGCCTTCAGGCGGTCTTTACACAGCCATCCCCAGTCCTTCCCTGGGATCTGACCTCCAAAGAAGCCAGAGCCTCAGGTCCCATGCCCAACCCATCCTGGCCCATGGCTGAGCAGACAAACCTCTCAGGTTGGTGAGTGTTGATCAGCACTGATCCTCTGTACAGGAATGTCTCTGCTTTGCCCTCTGCCTCCCTATTGCTGCACTCTCCTCAATAGCTCTGAAGTTGCCCCTCTGCACCACTCGCCATCTCTGCCAGTGAAGGGGCTTCCTAGTATGTGGACAATTTTCCCCCTTCACAGCTCCCTCCCAGTGGTGCAGGTCTCATCCCTATTCTTTTGTCTCTTTTTTTTTCTTTTTTCTTTTGCCCTACCCAGGTATGTGGGGATTTTCTTGCCTTTTGGGAAATCTGAGGTTTTCTGACAGCGTTCAGTAGCTGTTCTGTAGGAGTTGTTCCACGTCTAGATATATTTCTGATGTATTTATGGGGAGGAAGGTGATCTCCACATCTTACTCTTCCGTCATCTTGAAGGACTCTCCAAGAATTATGTTTATTTATAGAATTAAGTATTCTGTAATTATTCTGTAAAACATCTTTTCAGATTGTTTTCTGAAGGAATAAACCTATGGGCGAAAGAGACAGTTAAGTCGTCAAATAATACAGAAACTTACATAAAATAAAGGAGGTAGATTTAGATAGAATTAGATTTCATGACTTTATTATTATTATTTTCCTTATTTAGCATTTACATCTGAATATAAATGTGATTGCAACTCAAATATATTTTACTGGGCAAAGTTATATTTGATTGTATTTTGGTTACCTTGAGAATAAATTTAATATATATCTAGGATTTAATTAGAACACCTAATACTCATTAGAAATTGTCTCCTACATTTTTTGGATTTATGCTTAAAAACTTTTTTGTTCTTTGTTAAATTAAAAAAATCTATAACTATAAATTAAAAAGGGCTGGGATTCCCTGGTGGCGCAGTGGTTGAGAGTCCGCCTGCCAATGCAGGGGACATGGGTTTGTGCCCCAGTCCGGGAAGAACCCACATGCCGCGGAGTGGCTAGGACCGTGAGCCATGGCCCCTGAGCCTGTGCGTCCAGAGCCTGTGCTCCACAATGGGAGAGGCCACAAGAGTGAGAGGCCTGCATACCGCAAAAATAAATAAATAAATAAATAAAAATAAAAAGGGCTGAGAATCACAGTGGTGTTATATAAAATGGATATTTGTCATTTATTATTTTAAAGCTTAATTGAGCACACCTAGTAGAAATTTCAAAGTGCTAAATTATTTGAAGTATTTATTCAGAAATTATACATATTTTAACATATAAAGATAACAAAGAATTTAAATAGAATTTGGCACTCATACACAATTCTTATGTATGATTATGCATTCAATTTCATTTTTCCAATAATGTACCTATTAGATTGAGAGTATGAATTTATGTCCAGCTTCACAATTTATTCCTTCTCCAAACATTAGAGAAATAGATTACATTTTGTGTAGAAATGCTATATGAATTGTTGTGTGCTTACTAATCATAGGACTTGTGTATCCTCTATTTTATCCTTCTTTGAGTTTATTGATTACTCCATTGACTTTTCTATTTTCAACCTGTCTGTTCTTTCAGGCTAGTTTGCACCATTAGCAAAATATACAGTTTATGTTTTATTCTTCCTTTCAATACCTATTTTTGAAATTAGGCTTTGAAATATAGCAGATGCTTGTCATTAAAATAAACATTTTAAATTTGCAATGAGACAAATTCCAGTGTTTTCTAAATTGAATAAAATATGAGCCTCTTTCAAAGTAAATAATGTTACCCTAGTAGAAAATAGCTTATTGTTTATAGGATATAAATATATAATAGTATTTAGATAGAAAAATATATATGTGTAAAACAGAGATGTACATCAAGAGTGTTTAGATGAGAATATTTTTACCGTTAGTTTTTAATCTTTATTGGTACTTGCTATAGTTCAAAAAAATTTTTAAAATCACACATTTCATAATATACCATTTGCATTTCTATATGATACAAAGTAAGGAATTGATCTTGGGTTGCTTCCGCCTACAGTGGCTTGAAGCAGGATTTCGGTTTCCCAGCCAGAGATTGAAATCAGGCCACAGCAGTGAGAGTGCTGAATCCTAGCAAGTGGATCAGTGGTCAGTGAAAAGGTCCTGGACAGTAGGTTTTGTAGAAATGTATTCCCATGAAGAGATGGAAAGAAGTGAAACAAGTAAAGTTGTTTATTAGGAGGAAACATGGTACATGTGGATAGACACATGGGCCAACTCGGAGAGAGAGTCGTGACCATATGGTAGATTAAATCACTTATATGGGGCATTTCTTCTGGCTTTCCTTTGACCAATCATCTTGCTTTTCCTGGTTCTGAGTCCCTATTTGGTTTATCTCAGGATCCTCACATATGTGTTCCATCTCTTAGCCAAGATGTATTCTAGAGAAGAGGCATATAGGTAGGTTGACATCACTTACTATGAGGTGATGTCCCCTCCATTTTGACCTCTGAGGAACCTTTTCATGCATGTGTAGTCTGGAAGGTCTCCTTGACCTCGAGAATGAGAAATATGTGGCCTCCTATTTGGGCAGGTCTCAGCTCCTCTCTCGTTCCTGCTATTGTCTTCATCTTGGAGTATCTATCCACAGGGGAAAATCTCCAGCTGCTCAGCCTGAGTCTGCGCTTTTGCCACAGAATCATATAATTTAGATTCTTCATTTTTTCTTAGATATGTACACTTTCACAGCAATGAAGGTGAAATAATTCAATGAGTAGTTTTTTTTTTCTCTTATGACAATATTTTACTCATGATTGAAAAACCCAAAAGTTCTAAATTATCAGAGCTTCTTCCATAATATTATAGATTTTCATATCCTAGGCTACATGTTGTCGAATGAAAAAAAAAAAGCACAATCTAAAAGTTGAGGGTTATGTTTTATTCAGGGCACATTCTTAGGACTTTGAGTCTGGGAGACAACATCTCAATTAACCCTGAGAAAACTGCTCAGAGGAGGTGATGAGAGAGCTAGAATATATAGGAGTTTTGCAAGAAGGGCAGGTAGTCGGAACAAAATATTATCATTAATAAAAGAAAACAAGATACCTCAAGTTAAGAATTTAGCACTGGGAAGAATCAAGAGTCCAAGCTCACTGAAATTATTCCTTTGATATGCACCTCAGCTATCTGGGGCCAGTATTTTGTGTTTTCACATCCTTAGTTTCCTTAAGCTGCACCCTTGGGGGAGGATGCAGTCTGATGACTGCTAGATGGCAGGTATTCTTTGTATCCTCCCTGAGTTCCCTTAGGCTAACCATCGGGCAGCTACAATCACTGATGACTGTGACATCCTTTGTTTACTGATATGGCAGGCAATTTTTAATTTCTCAATGTTGTCTTTATTATAAATTAAAAAACTGTGAAAATTACACACATGGGTTATATTGTGGCATATGTATATAATTTTGTCAGAGCTAAAAATAACCAAAGTTCGGTGTTCTATTTTAGATACATACTTCTACACAGAGAAAACTTATAAAGCAATAACTTTGAAACAAATATGCTTCCTTTGAGTATGCTCAACAACATGTTTCAAAGTGGCAATAAAACAAACAGTAATGACTGCTCAATGCCACAAAGGACCAATATTCCTTAATTCAGGTTTTGTTAAATTGTAAGTTACATATGAGTGAGGATTTTTATTTTACTTTTTATTCAGTGTTATATTTCTTTCACCAGGTTGACATGCATTGTAACAAAACAGCTTCAACCGCGGATGTCAATGAAAGACCTGGACCAGCAATCTTGGTCCCGCGATAGTAAGCAAAGAATTGCGAAGTACCACTTTAAGCTCAAGCACAAAACAAATTTTATTTAAGCATAGGTACAATCTCAGAGAGGGAGATAGAGAAAGAGAAAGATCGACAGTGGGCTGTTTATGACAGTGGCCTGTTTCAGCAAAGCGAAGCAAGCCCAAAGCAAAATTTATCAAAGCATAGGTACACTCTCATAGAGAGAGAGCGGACTGTTTCTGAGAATTGAGAGCAGTATTCCTGTACAGGCTTAAGGGCACTTTTAAGGAGCATTTTGCAGGGAGACGGGGGTGAGTGACAGGCGATCATTATTTGATTGATGGTCCTGAGCTATGTAACAAGTTTACTACTGTGCATACTCTCACCTTTAATGATGGTATAATGAGTTTGTGTTTACTATAGGTTATATTCCTGTCTGGTCTGCACATGTGCAGCGCAGGGAAGTTCCCTCATGTTACTGTGCTCCTCTTCATCAGGATAAGCTGCCCACCACACGACCACAGTTTCACCCATTCTGGGTGGAGTCAGGGGAGAGAATCCAGATGGTTGGGTGCGACATGATTGCTCCTTCTTGTCTTTCTCACCACTGTCACCTTCTTGCTGCTAATGTCTAAATACCTAACATCCCCCCTCAAGAGTATGGGACCTAATTCTTTGGGACATGGACAACAACCTCTCTGGCTGCTTCCTGCTGGTAAGGAGTAGAGTTTTGATTGGGTCCCTCTTCTTGCTCTCTTTCAGCAAGGGGGTAGTTTGGAGTGATGACAATTAAAGGACCTCATGTAGATCTCAGTCTCAGGGCTAGGCTGAACAGACAAGTAGCCACCTCACAGAACCATTTGGAATAAGATAGCTTGTAGGAATTCTGAAACGAGTCGAACAAGTAGGTTAATCATACAAGGGCCTAACAACAAAACAAAGGCTAACAGGACTAATAGTCCCAACGAGGCCATGTCCATATCTTGGTATCCATAGAGGAGAGGAGGGAAGAAAGCCAGCTAGGGCCTTGTCCTGCTCCCTCTTTCAGATCCTCTATTAGTTTGATGTTTTTCTTTAAAACCCAAAGGTTTTCTTCATCCTGCCTGGAGGTATTAATATAGAAGCAGCACGTTTCACTTAGCAGGGCACAGACACCTCTAGCTTTAGTTGTCATAAAATTTAGGGCTCTCCTATTTTGTAAAATCACCTTGGCCAGAGAATCTAAGGCTGATTGTTGCTCCTCAATGGCTGCTGCTGTAGCCTTCCAAGATTCCTGGATCATGATGGTAAGATTGAGAATGCTCCTCTCTAAGAGGGGTATACCACAAGCCAAAAAACTACCCTAAAGACACATGGATCACTTCAGGCCAATCAAGAACTGGGCTATCATGAGCATGCCCCCACCCCCCACAGACAATAGTTCATTTTTGTCTCTTTTGGACAGGTTTTAAAGCTTCTTCGCGGAATGACTCAAGGTTGGGAACATCTCCTGAGGAAGCTAAATCCTTTGTAGTCATAATAGATGCCTCTGGGAGAGCAGCAGTGATTGTGCAGGTGCCCCTCCAAAGTGTGGGGTGATCTAGATATACCCCGGTACAACATGGAAATGAAAATCTGGTGGCCCTCAAGAATACCCTGGTTGTGGGTCCCCAGAGCCAGGCCTTCACTTGTTGGGAGATTTCCTGTGGAAAATGGCTGGGGTCCCATGGCCTAGGATTATATTCAGAAGGCCAAACCCCAAGGAAGTAATCATCTATACACAGAGGGGAGAATCTGGGTTCTGAGTGATTATGAGTGTGATGGGGAGATTGACATAACAAATTTCTGAATATTACCTGGATTACATTATATTTTGGAGGACGATTTTGTAGGAAGGTTAGGTTAAGTAAGTGTCTGGTGGTCATGCCAATCCCTACATACTCAGTTCCCAGGGCTTATCTGTTTATGGGGATATGGTCCTCACTAATATATTTCTTAGTTGAATTTTTCCTTGAGTTTCCCCAATACAAAGTGAAATTACCTTCGTGTACATCATATTCATCTTCTTCTGACCATGGATCCCATCCCAGACTAGTCCAATTAAAGTTGAGGGTATAGTTACAGAAGGAGTCATTTAACCAGTCCAAGATGGGCCCCCATCCCTCCAGGTTCTGGAAACAAAGCTATGCCTTTCCTAGAAGTTTGGAGGCTATACCTACACAGACAGCTAGGCCTAAGGCAAAGAGTCAGGATCTACTTGGCTTTGGCCCTCATATAAAAGGTAATCCATCACATAATATTGACCTCCTAAGCAATACAGCTGTTTGATGGAGGTAGGGAGGGCCAATAAGTAGAGGTGCTCTAGGTTTGGGGTTCCCTTGGGGCATATCCAAAAGTCAGTCTTATTGGTTAATTTTGCAACTTGATTTACAGTGGTTGTCAGTAGATGGTAAGAATATGAAGAAATAAAGGGAAAGGAGCAAAGTCCAATAACTGCAAGGAGAGATGTCATATTAGGGAAAAAAGAGGCAGCATGCAAATTCATTTTGTGACGATACACAGAATAGAATGAGAGTGGGCACAGTGAGACAAGTCAGGAAATACAATAGGCCTATTGCTTCTGCCAGCTGTGGGAATGGTGAGTTCATTGATTTAGAATGTACTTATCTTGCAGTTTTCATTTGAATAGGATCTGGAGGTTCTCCAAATGTTCACAGGTATACTTCACTGGGGAGATGTCCTCAGACTCGGTGGTTGTCCAGGGCTTTATCTGGGAATGGTGAATCCAACTGGTAATCCCTGGTACTTTAACAACTGTAGGAGAAGAGAGCAAGACTGGATAGGGTCCCTTTAAGGTCAGCTGAAGTTGAGAACCAGGGGAGCCGTCCTTCCAAGTTTTGATGAGTACTTGTGTTCCTGGAGAGTAAAGGCAAGGAGCAGACTCTGAGGAAGGAAGACATTTTACCCCGTAATCCTGGAGGCCTTGTTGGAATTGTCCAAGGGGGTGATATAAGATATAATGGAAGAGGTGTCAGCGTCCATCAGTAGGTCCCCTTATAAGAAAGGCCTACCATACAGCGTTTCATAAGGGCTAAGGTAAAGTAAGGCCTTTGGGGCTGTTCTGATCTTTAAAAGATCAATAGGGAGGGCTTCCTTACGAATGAAGGAGGTCTCTTGGGTTATTTCTCTTAAGGTATTTTTAAAATGTTGATTGGCTCTCTCTACCTTTCCTGAGGATTGGGGTGTCCAGGAAGAATGAAGGTGGTACTCAATATCTAGAGCCTTGGATATCTGCTGAGTAATTTGGGAAACAAAGACAGGTCAGTTATCACTCTGGAGAGACAAGAGAAAGCCAAACCTAGGGATAATTTCAATTAAAAGCTTCTGGACTACCTCCAAAGCTTTTTCTGTCCTGGTACAGAAAGCTTCTACCCAACCAGTAAACGTGTCCATGAACACCAAAATGTACTTATATCATTGTTAAGGATGAACCATCGCAAAGTCAATTTGCCAGTCTTCCCCTGGATATGTTCCATGTCTCCGAGCCAGAAAGGCCAATGGTGGTGGCTTACTTCCCTGAGGATTGTTAGTCAGACAAGTAGGGCACGATGATGCTACCTTATTGACTACATTGTAAAGTCCCTTCCCAGAGAAGATAGAAGAAACAATCTCGTATAAGGCATCTCCCTCTAGGTGAAAACTCTCATGTAAAGGTTTAATAATTTTCCATTGTAGTGATAGGGGCAGGTGAGTTAAACCTTCTCTCTGGTACCATCTGTCTGGGTCTAGGTGCTACCCATGATTTATGGCTCATTTAATCTCCTCAGGCAGGTGAGACAGGGAAGGGAGAGAACTAAGGGAAGGAACTAAGGCACACGCTATCACAAAGGACTGAAGGGCTGCTTATCAGGCAGCCTGATTGGCTAGCTGATTTCTTTTTGTTATTTCATCGTCACCCTTCTAGTGACTTGTGCAATAAATCACTGCTACCTGGGAAGGCTTGAGGACTGCGTCCAAGAGGGAGAGAATTTGAGGCCCATACTTAATCAGGCTGTTTCAGGCCATCAGGTAGCCACGTTCCTTCCAGATAGCAGCATGAGCATGTAGAACCAAAAAGGCATATTTAGAGTCAGGGCCTTATTTTCAGCTAGGGTTAAGGCTCAAGATTAAGCAATTATTTCTGCTAATAGGGCTGAGGTTCCTGGGAGAAGAGTCCAGGACTCAGTAACCTGTGTCAAGGAGACCACCACATATCCTGTCCTTCTACATCCTTTGGAAACAAAACCGCTTCCATCGGTGCATCAAACCTCCTCAGGGTTTTGTAGTGTAATATTGCTTAGATTTTTTCAAGGCAACAATGAATGAGATATTATATCTTCACATGGGAGAACTGGTAGACCTTCCTCAGGGAGGGGGAACAGGGTAGCTGGATTTAAAGAAGAGCAGATCATGACACGCAAGTCTGGATTCACCAACAGTAATGCCTGATACTTGAGGATCCTGCTATCTGTGAGCCAGAAATGACCTTTCCCTTCCAAGAGAGAGATAACCTGATGGGAGGTATATACTGTCAGGGGTCGCCCCAACATAAACTTGGAGGCTTCTTCAATGAATAAGGCCAAGGCAGCAGCTACCCTAATACAGCTAGGCCATCCAGTGGCCACCAGGTCCAGTCTCTTTGACAGATAACCTACAGGCCTCCGGACAGGGCCATGTTCCTGATTTAAGACTCCTAAAGCCATCACTTGTTTTTCTGCCATAAATAGTTGAAAAAGTCTATAAGTTCTTGGGATTCCCAAAGCTGCACCCTGGTATAGGAATGTCTTTAGCTGCTGGAAAGCTCGGGTTTGGTTAGGACCCCAGAACAGAGGTTCAGAGTCAGATTTTCCTTTCACGGCCTCATAAAGAGGTTGTGCTTTTAGTCCTTAATTAGGAATCCATAATCTGCAATATCTCGTGAGGCTTAAAAAGGCTCAGAGCTGTTTTAGGGTAGTTGGCTCTGGCAGATCTAACATCCCTTGTATTCTATCAGGGGTGAGGCTTTGTTCCCCTGGAGAGAGGATTACCCCCAGATATTTGACTTCTTATTGTGCCAATTGGACCTTGGACTTGGAGATTTCATAGCCTCATTTGACCAAAACATTGAGGATCTGGGTAGCATGAGTTAAGTCTCTCTTATAGTCTGGAGAGCAAACAAGAAGGTCATCCACATAATGGAAAATAGTCCCTTCCTCCAGGTGTAGATCTTGGAGGTACTTAGCCAGGGCCTGGTCAAAATAGTGAGGACTGTCTCGGAACCCTTGCGGTAGGACTGTCCATGTGAGTTGTTGTCTTCTATTCGCTTCTTCATGCCACTCAAAAGCAAAGAGGTAGTAGGACCGGGGTTCCAGAGGTATGGAAAAGAAGGCATTCTTTAGGTCTAACACAGTAAACCAGGAGGCTATGCCAACAAGTTGTATGGGCTGGGGACTACTGGATGGAGTGGGGCAACTGCCTCATTGATAGCTCTTAAGTCTTGGACCAGTCTGTATTCTTTATTTGGCTTCTTTATAGGTAAGATAGGGGTGTTTCAGGGAAAACTGTGAGGAATAAGTAGCCCACATTGTAAAAATGTAGCTTTGAGTGACTGAAGTCCCCTTCAGGCTTCTGGGCAAATAGGATATTGTTTCTGATTAGGGAAA
>NW_006787679.1:2901830-2904262 GCF_000442215.2 Lipotes vexillifer
GGGAAAGAGGTTGGGTTCTCCTGTACTGGGGAGGCAGTTATAGCTATCCCCTGGCATTCATTGTCCCAGACCTGGGGGTCTACTGACAAATCAGCCAAGGCTGGTGTGCCAGTCCTCAGAGGAGGCTGTGTCTCTAAGACTAAGAACTAGAGGGTGTTACTGGGGTGATTCCCTCGAGTACCAGTTTGGCTCCCTGCTTGATCATGATGTCCCAACCTAATAGTGGGAGGGAACATTCAGGTATGACCAGGAAGGAATGACAGAAGGTATATCCTTCCCAGTAACAATATAAAGGGACAGTAAAAGACCTAGTAGTAAGTTTACCTGAGACTCCTGTAACCTGACAGGAGTTGGAGGAGAAGGGTTCAGAGAAGGAAACTAGGACAGAATAGGCCACCCCCATATCTAATAAGAAAGATATGGTCCTACCTGCCACATCCAGGTTTGCCCTTGGCTCCAGTCCAGTAATACTGATGTTAAACAGGGGGGCCATCTGGAGCACAGGTTCCCGTCAATGTAGGGCAATCTGAGGGGCTGAACCTGGGCCTTTTGGCCCAGGGGAAAGTTGTTTCCCCAATGGCATTTTGGACAGGACATTGTAGGAGGCTTGTCCTCATTGGGGCATTCCCTCTCCCAGTGGCCAGGCTTTTTGCAGACCTGGCATCAGTCTTGGTTTCTATTAGGGTGGGTCAGTGCTTCTCTGTATGGGGGTTGCCCCTGTAAGGCTTCCAATAATTGGGCCTGCCTATTCTCTTTCTTCTTTTCCCTCTCCCAAGTCTTGACCTCCTCCTCCTGATCCTGGTTATAAAAGGTAGTGGTGGCTGTAGCTAAAATTTCGTCTAGATTAACACTGGGCTCCTGCATAAGCTTTTGGAGTTTCCTCCTGGTATCCATTGTGGACTGGGTAAAGAACCTATCTTTTAAAGTGGGCTATCCTTTCCTATACCAGGTCTATGTTGGTATATTTAATTATTGCCTCCTTGAGCCTTTCCAGGAAGGCTGTAGGGTTTTCATTGAGTTCCTGGCTGATGGAAGAAACATTTGAGTAGTTAATTTGTTTCCTTCTGCTTGCTTTGAGTCAAGATTTTATACAGGTTATAAAATGTTATACATTTTCATTCACTTGTACTTTGGTTCCTAGCTCTGAGGCTGTTCCACAAGTACCATTCATTACACACTAGTGCTCCCACCATGACAAGAGTGCCCACAAGTCAGACCTGGTGCCATGAGAGATTCCCACAGCCATAGACATCCCTGTGTGAGGAAAAGGGATTAAAACATCCTCAGCAGCCTTTGCTACAGAAGACCAGAGTAGCCCTTGCCACTGCTACAGATACCCTCAGCTTTAGTCACTGAGGATACCTGTGATCTTCACAAGATGCTGACCCCAACTAATGAAGGGGCATAGAGACTATAGCACTGGCCTTCCCTGGAGCTGGAACCACTAAACCTCACCCAGCTGACATCCTCACACTCACCCAAGGTGAAGACCTTTCCCACAAAAAAAAAAAAAAAAAAAAGTCTATAAAGTCTGGAAGAGGAAACTGCTCCATAAAATGTGCAGACATCAACACAAGACTTTCCCAGAAAACAAAAGGTGAAGGAGTTCATCACCATTAAATCTGCCTTATAAGAAATATTAAAGGAGTTTCTTCAAGTTAAAATAAAAAGACAATCATTTTTATCAAGAAAATAAACACAATTTTATCTAACATCAAAACCTATGTTGTTCAAAATAATAATATATTTCCTTTGGAATCTAGCACAATTTATAGTATACCTTTTGTCATTTTACAGTAAACACAGGACTGTTAGGAAAGGCAAAATCATATTAGGTAAAAACACAGTTACAAGATATATTTGTTTTATCAGATTAAGTACTTCCATTTAAAAAGATATGAGTGGCCTGACATTGATGTTTTGATTACCAATTAATTAATATTTATAATTTATATATTTATATAATACCTACTGAATTGAATAGGTGTTTAGCTCTACATTATAGCTATTACTTTGTCTTCAATGATTTTGTTCAAAGTACATGCATAATAAGGGGTACTATCTGAGTAGTACAAAGTATATTGTTGTATTATTTTCTAAATGTCAGCTGGGAGGGGGCGGTGGAAAGATGGCGGAGGAGTAAGACGCGGAGATCACCTTCCTCCCCACAAATACACCAGAAATACATCTACATGTGGAACAACTCCTACAGAACACCTACTGAATGCTGGCAGAAGACCTCAGACCTCCCAAAAGGCAAGAAACTCCCCACGTATCTGGGTAGGGCAAAAGAAAAAATTAATTAAAAACAGAGACAATAGAATAGGGACGGCACCTGCACCAGTGGGAGGGAGCTGTGAAGGAGGAAAGGTCTCCACACACTAGGAAGCCCCTTCGCGGGCAGAGATTGCGTGAGGCGGAGTGGGGAGCTT
>NW_006787679.1:2905508-2983788 GCF_000442215.2 Lipotes vexillifer
TACTTTACCTTCTTTCTATCTTTCCTTCCTTCCTTCCCTCTTTAGACAACCGAATCATCCCAAATTGAGGAGGTGGACTTTGAGAGCAAGTTTTATGATTTTTCCCCTTTACCTCTTTTTGTGAGGGTGTATGTGTATGCTTCTGTGTAAGATTTTGTCTGTATAGCTCTGCTTCCACCATTTGTACTAAGGTTCTATCCGTCCCTTTTTTTTTTCTCTAAATAATTATTTTTTAATTAAATAACTTTACTATACGTTATTTTATTTTACTGTATCTTCTTTCTTTCTGTATTTTTTCCTTCCTTCCCTCATTCCTTCCTTCCTTCCCTCCTCCGTCCCTCCCTCCTTTCTTTCCGTCTTGCCTTCTTCCTTTCTTTTCTTCTTTCTTTCTTTCTTCCTTCCCTCCTTCCTTCCTTCCCTCCTTTATTTCTTGCTTTCTTTCTTTCTTTCCTATTTCCTCATACTTCTACTAATTCTCTCTACTTTCTCTCCCTTTTATTCTGAGCCGAGTGGATGAAAGGCTCTTGCTGCTCCAGCCAGGAGTCAGGACTCTGCCTCTGAGGTGGGAGAGCCAACTTCAGAACACTCGTCAAGAAGAGACCTCCCAGCCCCACATAATATCAAACGGCGAAAATCTCCCAGAGATCTCCATCTCAACACCAGCACCCAGCTTCACCCAACGACCAGCAAGCTACAGTGCGGGACAACCTATGCCAACCATATAGCAAAACAGGAACACAACCCCACCCACTAGCAGAGAGGCTGCCTAAAATCATAATAAGTCCACAGACACCCCAAAACACACCACCAGACGTGGACCTGCCCACTAGAGAGACAAGATCTAGCCTCATACACCACAACACAGCCACTAGTCCCCTCCACCAGGAAGCCTACACAACACACTGAACCAAACTTAGCCACTGGAGACAGACATCAAAAACAACGGGAGCTACGAACTTGCAGCCTGCAAAAAGGTGAACCCAATCACAGTAAGATAAGCAAAATGAGAAGACAGAAAAACACACAGCAGATGAAGGAGCAGGATAAAAACCCACCAGACCTAACAAATGAAGAGGAAATAGGCAGTCTACCTGAAAAAGAGTTCAGAATAATGATAGTAAAGATGATCCAAAATCTTGGAAATAGAATGGACAAAATGCAAGAAGCAGTTAACAAGGACCTAGAAGAAATAAAGATGAAACAGACAATGATGAACAACACAATAAATGAAATGAAAAATACTCTAGATGGGATCAATAGCAGAATAAATGAGGCAGAAGAACGGATAAGTGACCTGGAAGATAAAATAGTGGAAATAACTACTGCAGAGCAGAATAAAGAAAAAAGAATGAAAAGAACTGAGGACAGTCTCAGAGACCTCTGGGACAACATTAAACGCACCAACATTCGAATTATAGGGGTTCCAGAAGAAGAAGAGAAAAAGAAAGGGACTGAGAAAATATTTGAAGAGATTATAGTTGAAAACTTCCCTAATATGGGAAAGGAAATCGTTAATCAAGTCCAGGAAGCACAGAGAGTCCCATACAGGATAAATTCAAGGAGAAATACGCCAAGACACATATTAATCAAACTGTCAAAAACTAAATACAAAGAAAGCATATTAAAAGCAGCAAGGGAAAAACAACAAATAACACACAAGGGAATCCCCATAAGGTTAACAGCTGATCTCTCAGCAGAAACTCTACAAGCCAGAAGGGAGTGGCAGGACATACTGAAAGTGATGAAGGAGAAAAACCTGCAACCAAGATTACTCTACCCAGCAAGGATCTCATTCAGATTTGATGGAGAAATTAAAACCTTTACAGACAAGCAAAAGCTGAGAGAGTTCAGCACCACCAAACCAGCTTTACAACAAATGCTAAAGGAACTGCTCTAGACAAAAACACAAGAGAAGGAAAAGTCCTATAATAACGAACCCAAAACAATTTAGAAAATGGGAATAGGAACATACATATCGATAATTACCTTAAATGTAAATGGACTAAATGCTCCCACCAAAAGACACAGATTGGCTGAATGGATACAAAAACAAGACCCATATATATGCTGTCTACAAGAGACCCACTTCAGACCTAGAGACACATACAGACTGAAAGTAAGGGGATGGAAAAAGATATTCCATGCAAATGGAAACCAAAAGAAAGCTGGAGTAGCAATTCTCATATCAGACAAAATAGACTTTAAAATAAGGACTATCAGAAGAGACAAAGAAGGACACTACATAATGATTAAGGGATCGATCCAAGAAGAAGATATAACAATTGTAAATACTTATGCCCCCAACATAGGAGCACCTCAATACATAAGGCAAATACTAACAACCATGGGGACTTCAACACCCCACTTTCACCAATGGACAGATCATCCAAAATGAAAATAAATAAGGAAACACAAGCTTTAAATGATACATTAAACAGGATGGAC
This sequence comes from Lipotes vexillifer, assembly GCF_000442215.2. Classification (NCBI taxonomy): domain Eukaryota; kingdom Metazoa; phylum Chordata; class Mammalia; order Artiodactyla; family Lipotidae; genus Lipotes; species Lipotes vexillifer. Next base: position 2,907,954 of record NW_006787679.1, read on the forward strand.
TTAATTGATATTTATAGGACACTCCATCCAAAAACAACAGAATACACATTTTTCTCAAGTGCTCATGGAACATTCTCCAGGATAGATCATATCTTGGGTCACAAATCAAGCCTTGGTAAATTTAAGAAAATTGAAATTATATCAAGTATCTTTTCCGACCACAACGCCATGAGATTAGATATCAATTATAGGAAAAGAGCAGTAAAAAATACAAACACATGGAGGCTAAACAATACACTACTTAGTAACGAAGTGATCACTGAAGAAATCAAAGAGGAAATTAAAAAATACCTAGAAACAAATGACAATGGAGATACAACGACCCAAAACCTATGGGATGCAGCAAAAGCAGTTCTAAGAGGGAAGTTTATAGCAATACAAGCCCACCTTAAGAAGCAGGAAACATCTCGAATAAACAACCTAACCTTGCACCTCAAGCAATTAGAGAAAGAAGAACAAAAAAACCCCAGAGTTAGCAGAAGGAAAGAAATCATAAAAATCAGATCAGAAATAAATGAAAAAGAAATGAAGGAAACAATAGCAAAGATCAATAAAACTAAAAGCTGGTTCTTTGAGAAGATTAACAAAATTGATAAACCATTAGCCAGACTCATCAAGAAAATAAGGGAGAAGACTCAAATCAATAGAATCAGAAATGAAAAAGGAGAAGTAACAACTGACACTGCAGAAATACAAAAAATCATGAGGGATTACTACAAGCAACTCTATGCCAATAAAATGGACAATCTGGAAGAAATGGACAAATTCTTAGAAATGCACAAACTGCCAAGACTGAATCAGGAAGAAATAGAAAATATGAACAGACCAATCACAAACACTGAAATTGAAACTGTGATTAAAAATCTTCCAACAAACAAAAGCCCAGGACCAGATGGCTTCACAGGCGAATTCTATCAAACATTTAGAGAAGAGCTAACACCTATTCTTCTCAAACTCTTCCAAAATATAGCAGAGGGAGGAACACTCCCAAACTCATTCTACGAGGCCACCATCACCTTGATACCAAAACCAGACAAGGATGTCACAAAGAAAGAAAACTACAGGCCAATATCACTGATGAACATAGATGCAAAAATCCTCAACAAAATACTAGCAAACAGAATCCAACAGCACATTAAAAGGATCATACACCATGATCAAGTGGGGTTTATTCCAGGAATGCAAGGATTCTTCAATATACGCAAATCTATCAATGTGATTAACCATATTAACAAATTGAAGGAGAAAAACCATATGATCATCTCAATAGATGCAGAGAAAGCTTTTGACAAAATTCAACACCCATTTATGATAAAAACCCTGCAGAAAGTAGGTGTAGAGGGAACTTTCCTCAATATAATAAAGGCCGTATATGACAAGCCCACAGCCAACATCATCCTCAATGGCGAAAAACTGAAAGCATTTCCACTAAGGTCAGGAACAAGACAAGGTTGCCCACTCTCACCACTCTTATTCAACATAGTTTTGGAAGTTTTAGCCACAGCAATCAGAGAAGAAAAGGAAATAAAAGGAATCCAAATCGGAAAAGAAGAAGTAAAGCTGTCACTGTTTGCAGATGACATGATACTATACATAGAGAATCCTAAAGATGCTACCAGAAAACTACTAGAGCTAATCAATGAATTTGGTAAAGTAGCAGGATACAAAATTAATGCACAGAAATCTCTGGCATTCCTATATACTAATGATGAAAAATCTGAAAGTGAAATCAAGAAAACACTCCCATTTACCATTGCAACAAAAAGAATAAAATATCTAGGAATAAACCTACCTAAGGAGACAAAAGACCTGTATGCAGAAAATTATAAGACACTGATGAAAGAAATTAAAGATGATACAAACAGATGGAGAGATATACCATGTTCTTGGATTGGAAGAATCAACATTGTGAAAATGACTCTACTTCCCAAAGCAATCTATAGATTCAATGCAATCCCTATCAAACTACCACTGGCATTTTTCACAGAACTAGAACAAAAAATTTCACAATTTGTATGGAAACACAAAAGACCCCGAATAGCCAAAGCAATCTTGAGAACAAAAAATGGAGCTGGAGGAATCAGGCTGCCTGACTTCAGACTATACTACAAAGCTACAGTAATCAAGACAGTATGGTACTGGCACAAAAACAGAAAGATAGATCAATGGAATAGGATAGAAAGCCCAGAGATAAACCCATGCACATATGGTCACCTTATCTTTGATAAAGGTGGCAGGAATATACAGTGGAGAAAGGACAGCCTCTTCAATAAGTGGTGCTGGGAAAATTGGATAGGTACATGTAAAAGTATGAGATTAGATCACTCCCTAACACCATACACAAAAATAAGCTCAAAATGGATTAAAGACCTAAATGTAAGGCCAGAAACTATCAAACTCTTAGAGGAAAACATAGGCAGAACACTCTATGACATAAATCACAGCAAGATCCTTCTTGACCCATCTCCTAGAGTAATGGAGATAAAAACAAAAATAAACAAATGGGACCTAATGAAACTTCAAAGCTTTTGCACAGCAAAGGAAACCATAAACAAGACCAAAAGACAGCCCTCAGAATGGGAGAAAATATTTGCAAATGAATCAACTGACAAAGGATTAATCTCTAAAATTTACAGGCAGCTCATGCAGCTCAATAACAAAAAAATAAACAACCCAATCCAAAAATGGGCAGAAGACCTAAATAGACATTTCTCCAAAGAAGATATACAGACTGCCAACAAACACATGAAAGAATGCTCAACATCATTAATCATTAGAGAAATGCAAATCAAAACTACAATGAGATATCATCTCACACCAGTCAGAATGGCCATCATCAAAAAATCTAGAAACAATAAATGCTGGAGAGGGTGTGGAGAAAAGGGAACACTCTTGCACTGCTGGTGGGAATGTGAATTGGTTCAGCCACTATGGAGAACAGTATGGAGGTTCCTTAAAAAACTACAAATAGAACTACCATATGACCCAGCAATCCCACTACTAGGTATATACCCTGAGGAAACCAGAATTCAGAAAGAGTCATGTACCAAAATGTTCATTGCAGCTCTATTTACAATAGCCCGGAGATGGAAACAACCTAAGTGCCCGTCGTCGGATGAATGGATAAAGAAGATGTGGCACATATATACAATGGAATATTACTCAGCCATAAAAAGAAACGAAATTGAGCTATTTGTAATGAGGTGGATAGATCTAGAGTCTGTCATACGGAGTGAAGTAAGTCAGAAAGAGAAGGACAAATACCGTATGCTAACACATATATATGGAATTTAAGAAAAAAAAATGTTATGAAGAACCTAGGGGTAAAACAGGAATAAAGACAGAGACCTACTGGAGAACAGACTTGAGGATATGGGGAGGGGGAAGGGTGAGGTGTGTTAGGGCGAGAGAGAGACATGGACATATATATACTAACAAACGTAAGGTAGATAGCCAGTGGGAAGCAGCCGCATGGCACAGGGAAACCGGCTCGGTTCTTTGTGGCTGTCTGGAGGGGTGGGATAGGGAGGGTGGGAGGGAGGGAGACAAAGAGGGAAGAGATATGGGAACATATATATATGTATAACTGACTCACTCTGTTATAAAGCAGAAACTAACACACCATTATAAAGCAATTATACCCCAATAAAGATGTTAAAAATAAATAAATAAGTAAATAAATGTCAGCTGTGTTATAATGTTATAATTATTTTCTATAATGTCACCTGCCTCTATGGTGGCTTTAACCATGACTCTCCTTATTTATACTTGTCATACACATATAGCAGTAAAGTAACGGTTGAATGAGACAAAATCACTCAAACTGCGTATCATTACAGCAGTTATCAGGCAAGAGTTACCTTCAAAGGCTTTAAAATCTTTTTCAGAAAATTATGTGAATCATTGTCAAAAGGAAAACTTCCTATAAGTATATTCAAGAAGTAGATTTCAATAGTGTTTTTATTCGGTTCAAAATATTATATTCCATACTTTATCTTAAATTATATGAAAAATTTTTTTCAAACATATTTACATTGTCTAACCTGCATTTATAAAGCTAAACTAGGATGAAACACAAAACAAAGTTATTTATTTAATTACCAAATAAACTCGCTCTTTCATAATCAAAGTCAGGTACTCCGGGGCATGAATTGTATAATGTTAATTCACCCTTAGGTGTATTGATGGCTCAGAGCCTTCAGCCTTATGGTTAACAACACACTAGGTGTGAAACATTACAACATAATTCACAACCTGTCATGTATTATGACTTAAATTAGGAATGTTTATGATCTTGTTATTCATGCTCTATTAGTAACAGATAACTAAAAAAAGAGACAAGGGACAATAAGCACAATAGCACCATCATCACATAAGCTGAGAGCTCAATTGTGGCTTAATTCAGTCTGGAAAGGTAACTGAAGAAATAATGAAAATAAGCATCATAGGAGAATAGCACAGCACAAATATTTTGCCCAGAAGAAGAACTATGAAAAAACATATACAAATATTCTTTGACCACATTATTAGGTACACCAATATTTGAGGATATTTACTTAGTAACCTAAGAGACATTCAGGTAAGAAATCACTATATCTATCTATCTATCTATTTATCTATCTATTTATCTATCTATATATTTATCTATCATCTATCATCTATATATCTAGATATAGATATATGAAAAGAGGAAATAGAATTAAGCCATCAACATACTAGAAGATTTTTGACTCTTTAATACCTAAACTTAAAGATGACTTTGTTTTATTCTCAAATGGTGTAACAAATGTTTTCAATATTTTCAATACTGCTTATAACTAAATGACTACATAGAGGCTCCAAAACATTAGATACTGTTTTTATTTTCCTATCTATGCAGTAGTAAATATTTAATCATTTATACTAGTTAAGAATTATGTTGTGTTAGAGGAAAGTTCATCTTAAGACTGTTAGTGTAAAGAGCACTTACAGAATAACCTGAGAATTATAATACATGCAGAAAAGATTTAGGAAAGAAGTTTAGTAAAATAGGATTTATAAAAATATATATAAAGGAATCAGACCCAATCAAGCATAAGTGTTTTATTTTTACCTGTGATAGCTACTGTAGATTTACTTTTTTTTTTTTTTTTTTAATGTAGTCAGGAAAAATAGATTTCCATGTCTGTACTGGTCAGAACATGAATATCTACTAGAGCTTGTTAGTGGATAGTAGTTAAAACACTACTAAAAAAAATATTTTTTATGTTTCTCCACTTTAGCCCTTAGCTCAAGGGTTCAATAGTTTTTCCTGACCCACAAGGACTAAATATTATTTATCATGACATCAGGTATATCTTAAAACCAGATTGCTCTGAAGTGTTTTGTGAAAGTAGGAAAGGCACCATTTTCTTGGTACTTTCAACTAAAACTGCACTGAACATTTTTTTCTTTTTTAAAAATGTTTATTTTGTATTGGAGTATAGTTGGTTTACAATGTTGTGTTAGTTTCAGGTGTACAGCAAACTAATTCAGTCATACATACACATGTATCTATTCTTTTTCAGATTCCTTTCCCATATAGATTATTACAGAATATTGAGTAGAGTTTCCAGTGTTATACAGCAGGTCTCCTGTTGATTATCTATTGTATATATAGTGTATATGTTAATCACAACATCCTAAATTATCCCTCCCCCCACAACCTTCCCCTTTGATAGCCATAAGTTTGTTCTCTAAGTCTTTGAGTCTGTATCTGTTTTGTAAATAAGTTGATTTGTATCATTTAAAAAAAATATTTATTTGTATATTTGGCTGCACCAGGTCTTAGTTGCAGTACATGGGATCTTCATTATGGTATGTGGGATCTTCATTGCGGCATGCGAACCCTTAGTTGGGGCATGCGGGATCTGGTTCCCTGACCAGGGATGGAACCCAGAACCCCTGCATTGGGAGAGTGAAGTCTTAGCCATTGGACCACAATGGAAGTCTCCTGTATCATTTTATTTTTAAGATTCCACATATAAGTGATATCATATTATATTTGTCTTTGTCAGACTTACTTCACTTAGTGTAATAATCTCTAGGTCCATCCATGTTGCTGCAAATGGTATTATTTAATTCTTTTTTTATGGTTGAGTAATATTCCATTGTATATATGTATCTTTTTTATCCATTCATCTGTCGATGGACATTTAGATTGCTGTCATGTCTTGGATAGTATAAATAGGGCTGAAATGAACACTGGGTTGCACGTATATTTTAAATTATTATTTTGTCCAGATATATGCCCAAAAGTGGGATTGCTGTATCTTATGGTAGCTCTATTTTTAGTTTTTTAAGGAAACTCCATACCGGTCTCCACAGTGGCTGTACCAATTTACATTCACACCAACAGTGTAGGAGGGTTCCATTTTTTCCACATGCTCTCCAGCATTTATTGTTTGTAGAATTTTTTATTTTGGCCATTCTGACCAGTGTGATTCATCCAATTTGGAGAACTTTATTTCTTTTTCTTGTCTTATTACTGTGGCTAGAACTTCCAAAACTATGTTGAATAAAAGTGGAAAGAGGGGGCATCCTTGTCTTGTTCCTGATCTTAGAGGTAAAGCTTTCATCTTTTTACCATTGAGTATGATGTTACCTGTGAGTGTGTCACATATGGTCCTTATTAGGTTGAGATATGTTCCCTCTTTGTCCACTTTTTGGAGATTTTTTTTTTTTAATTTTTTTTTTTGTGGTACATGGGCCTCTCACTGTTGTGGCCTCTCCCGTTGCAGAGCACAGGTTCCGGACGTTCAGGCTCAGTGGCCATGGCTCACAGGCACAGCCACTCTGAAGCATGTGGGATCTTACTGGACTGGGGCACGAACCAATGTCCCCTGCACTGGCAGGGGGACTCTCAACCACTGCACCACCAGGGAAGCCCAAGAGTTTGTTTTTCTGTTTTTTTTTTTTTTAATAATAAATGGGTATTGAATTTTGTCAGAAGCTTTTCTGAATCTATTGAGATGATTATAAGGTTTTTATTCTTCAATTTGTTAAGGTGGTGTATCATACTGATTGATTTGTGGATATTGAAAAGTCCTTGCATCAGTGGGATAATTCACACTAGATTGTGGTGTATGAAATTTTTGGGGTATTGTTGGATTTGGGTTACTAATATTTTGTTAAATATTTTGTTGAGAATTTTTGTGTCTATGTTCATCAGTGATATTGGCCTGTAATTTTTTGTTGTTTTCTTGGTATCCTTGTCTGGTTTTCGTATCAGGGTAATGGAAGCCTCAGAGAATGAGTTTGGGAGTGTTCCTTCTGCAATTTTTTGAAATAGTTTCAGAAGAATAGATGTTATCTCTGCTTTAAATGTTTGATAGAATTCCCCTGTGAAGCCATCTGGTCCTGGACTTCTGTTTGCTGGGAAACTTTTCATCACAGTTTCAATCAGTGCTTATGATTTGTCAATTCATATTTTCTATTTCTTCCTGGTTCAGTCTGGGAGATTGTACCTCTCTAAGCATTGTCCATTTCTTCTAGGCTGTCCATTTTATTGGTATACAGTTGCTAATATTAGTCTTTTATGATCTTTTGCATTTCTTTGATGTCAGTTGGAATTTTTCTATTTTCATTTGTAATTTTATTGATTAGCACCCTCTCCCTTTTTTTCTTGATGAGCCTGGCTAAAGGTTTATTAACTTTTTCATCTTTTCAAAGAACCACCTTTTGGTTTCATTGATCTTTTCTATTGTTTTCTTCATATCTTTCATTTATTCCTGAGCTTATCTTTATGATTTCTCTCCTGTTACTAACTTTGGGCTTTCCTTTGATCTTCTTTCTCTAGTTGCTATAGGCATAAGGTTAGGTTGTTTATTTGAGATTTTTCTATTTTCCTGAGTTAAGCTTGTCTTGCTATAAACTTCCCTCTTAGAACTGCTTTTGCTGCATTCCATAGGCTTTGGATCATTGTGGTTTGTTTTCATTTGTCTCTAGGTACTTTTTTATTTCCTCTGATTTCTTCAGTGATCCAGTGGTTGTTTAGGAGAATATTGTTTAGTCTCCATGTGTTTGTGTTTTTTACAGTTTTTTTCCTTGTAGTTGATTTCTAATCTCATAGTGGTGAGGTAGGAAAAGATGCTTGAGATGCTTTCAATTTTTTAAAATTTACCAAGTGTTGATTTATGGCCAAGTATGTGATCTATCCTGGATAATGTTCCATGTGCACTTGAAAAGAAAGTGTATTCTGTTGCCTTTGGATCAAATGATCTATAAATATCCATTAAGTCCATCTGGTGAAATGTGTCATTTAAATCCTGTGTTTCCATATTGATTTTCTGTCTGAATGAACTGTCCATTGATGTAAGTGGGGTGTTAAAGTCCCCCATTATTATTGTGTTACTGTTGACTTCTCCTCTTATGGCTCTTAGCATTTGCCTTATATACTGGGGTGCTTCTATGTTGGGTGCATACATATTTACAATTGTTATACCTTCTCTGTGGATTGATCCTTTGATCATTATGTAGTGTCCTTCTTTGTCTCTTGTAAAAGTCTTTATTTTAAAGTCTGTTTGTCTGATACCAGTATTGTTACTACAGCTTTATTTTGATTTCCATTTACACAGAATACATTTTTCCATCCCCTCACTTTCAGTCTGTATGTATCCCTAGATCTGAATTAGGTCTCTTGTAGATAGCATATATATGGGTCTTGTTTTTTTCTTTTTTTTTTTGCAGTACTCAGGCCTCTCACCATTGTGGCCTCTCCCATTGTGGAGCACAGGCTCCGGACACGCAGGCTCAGTGGCCATGGCTCACGGGCCTAGCAGCTCCGCAGCATGTGGGATCTTCCCAGACCGGGGCACGAACCCGTGTCCCCTGCATCGGCAGGTGGACTCTCAACCACTGCACCACCAGGGAAGCCCTGGGTCTTGTTTTTGTATCCATTCAGTCTATGTCTTTTGGTTGGATATTTAATCCATTTACATTAAAGGTAATTACCAATATGTGTGTTCTTATTGTCATTTTGTTAATTGTTTTGGATTTGTTTTTGTAGATCTTTTTTCTTACCTTCCTGTTTTGGTCTCTTCACTTGTGATTTGATGACTATCTTCAGTGATGAGTTTGGGTTCTTTTTTCTTTTTTGTGTGTATATGTATTGTAGATTTTTGGTTTTTGGTTACCATAAGGTTAGCCATCTATATATATATACAAGATTGTTTTAAATTTCTGACCTTTTAATTTCAAATACCTTTCAAATATCCTGCATTTGTACACTCCTCTTCTCATGATTGCTGCCTTTGATATTATACCTGTGTGTGGATGGTTTTCTACATTTTCTGTATTTTTGCCTTTACTGGTGAGCTTTCCCATTCATAATTTTCTTGTTTCCTGTTGTGGTCTTTTCTTTTCTACCTAGAGAAGTTACTTTGGCATTCATAGTTAAGCCAGTTCAGTGGTGCTAAATTCTTTTAGCTTTTGCTTGTCTGTAAAGCTTTTGATTTCTCTGTCAAATATGAACGAAAGCCTTGCTGAATATTTTGGTTGTAATCTTTCCCTTTCATCACTTTAAGTGTATTGTGTGATTCCCTTCTGAACTGCAGAGTTTCTACTGAAAAATCAGCTGATAACCTTATGGAGATTCCCTTGTATGTTATTTGTTGCTTTTCCCTTGTTGTTTTTAATAAGTTCTATTTGTCTTTAATTTTTGTCAATTTGATTTATGTGTGTCTTGGCATGTTCCTCCTTGGGTTTATCCTGTATGGGTTTATCCTGTATGGAACTCTCTCTACTTCCTGGACTTGGGTGACTGTTTCCTTTCCCATGTTAGGGAAACTTTCAGCTATTATCTGTTCAAATATTTTCTCAGGCCCTTTCTCTCTCTCTTCTCCTTCTGGGAGCCCTATAATGCAAATTTTGGTGTGTTTAATAATGTCGCAGAGGTTTCTTAATCTGTTCTCATTTCTTTTCATTCTTTTTTCTTTATTCTGTTCCTTGTCAGTGATTTCCACAATTCTATCTTCCAGCTCACTTACCCATTCTTCTGCCTCATTTATTCTGTTATTGACTCCTTCTAGAGTATTTTTCATTTCAATTTTTGTATTGTTCAACTCTGTTTGTTTGTTCTTTATATATTCTAGCTGTTTTTAAAACATTTCTTGTATCTTCTTCATCTGTAATCCCATTCTTTGTCTGAGATCTTGGATCATCTCTACTATCTTTACTCTGAATTCCTTTATGTGGGTATTGCCTATCTCCATTTCACTTAGTTGTTCTTCTGGGATTTTATCTTGTTCCTTCTTCTGGAACATATTCCTCTGCCATCTCATTTTGTCTTACTTTATGTATTTCTGGTCTCTGTTCCACAGGATGCAGGACTGTAGTTCTTCTTGGTTCTGGCTGTCTGTATCCTGATGAGTGAGGCTAGTCTAGAGGTTTGTGCAGGCTTCCTTGTGGGAGGGACTAATGCCTGCCCACTGGGGTGGAGCTGGGTCTGTTTTCTCTGGTTGGTAGGACAGTGTCAAGGGGTGTGTTTAGAGGTGGCTGTGGGCTCAGGAAGACTTAAGGCAGCCTGTCTGCTGAAGGGTAGGGCTGTGTTCCTGCTCAGTTGGTTGTTTGGCCTGAGGTGTCCCTGTACTGGCACCTACAGGCTGTTGGGTGGGGCCAGGTTTTGATGTCAAAATGGCAACCTGCAGAGCTCATAGCAACAAGTACTCCCTGGTACCTCTGACACCAATGTCCTTATCCACACAGTGAGTTACAGGTGCCCCTTGAGTCCTCAGGAGACCTTATAAGACCAGCATATAGGTCTGGCTCAGGCTCCTACTAAGTCAGTACATTTTCCCTTCATCATGGTGCAAACAAGATGTGTGTGCACCCTCCAAGAGTAGAGTTTCTGTTTCCCCCAGTCCCATGGAATTCCTGCACACAAACACTGCTGGCTTTTCCCAGACCTGGGCATGAACATGTGTCCCCTGCATCAGCAGGTGGACTCTCAACCACTGCCCCACCAGGGAAGCCCGCATGGTGACTTTTTGATAGTCAAACTTCCTATAAGGTGGCTTAGCACTCCAGAAAGATTTCCAGTGAACAAAGTGAAAGTCCCATGGCCTTTTGTGACCAAACCTCTAAAGTTAAATATTGCAATTTCCATAGCATTCTAATGGTTGAAGAAGTCACAAATTCACTCAAACTCAAGAGGAAGAGATATAGAATTCACCTCTCAACAAGATGAGTCAAAGACTATGTGCCTTTTTTTTTTTTAATGATCACATTAAAGAATGAAAAATGTTGTATCAGGGATATCTAAAAACACAATAATTTTCAAAATTTATAATTAAACTGAAACAACTGGGCTTTGAGCTTATGTACTTAATTTTAAATATAGATTGAAGTCTATACATAAATCTTTAAAAAGAAGTAAAATTTAACAGTGGTAATGATTTCAATACACTTTGTCATGTATGCTTTAAAAATAGGTGGAAAAGTTAAAAAAAAAAAGTCAGTGAGTTTAAATTGGGATTTATGTGAACATCCTTGTCTTGTTCCTGAATTTAGAGGAAATGCTTTCAGTTTTTCACCATTGAGAATGATGTTTGCTGTGGGTTTGTCATATATGACCTTTATTATGTCAAGATAGGTTCCCTCTATGCCCACTTTCTGGAGAGTGTTTATCATAAATGGGTGTTGAATTTGGTCAAAACGTTTTCTTAATCTATTTTTTATTAGCTTCAAAATTCTGCTGCTTTACATCTTTCACATTACATAGTCCTTTGCCATAAAATAAAGTCTCCATTATTAATTATCACAAAGCTCAGCACAGCAGAATGACATAACTACAGAAGGATCAACTACATGGGAAGGCTTTCAACAAGAAGTTCTGAAACAGAGTTCTCTGCCTGAAAGAATTAACTTCCATGAAAGGCAATGGTTTAGAACAGCTTGTATACACTACTCTATAGATAAGGTTCATTCTTCAGAATATAAATGTTACTTGCTAGTAGAAATATTTATTTTCTATGAGTTAAACTCTATCTTTAAAAATGCCAGTGTTATCACAAATTAGTATTTCATAATAATTTCCTACTTTTAAAATTTCAGCAAACATAATAAACAGTATAGTAACAAAATTTTCTTTTGTTCATTAAACTCTTGGTCTATCCACTGTTTATTCTAATATTGGTAGGGGCTTTCTTCAACATTTTTTGGTAAATGAATTATATTATTCATTTCTTTTTCATCCTGTATTTGTATACTAATATAGAAAAACAGTCATTTGAATTGGATATATTTCTTCTTTTGCAAACAAGTGTTTCCATACTGAAGTCTAGTTTGGTATTTTAACCAAATTTACTGTTTATTCTTTGTGATGTAATTGTGCTTTATTAATATTATTTGTATATTATATGATTCAATAGCAAATATTTAAATTGGCATATGGTACACAGATAGCTCATTAGAATACCTCTAATTTAAAAAAAATCTTTATTTTGACATGAATTCACTAAAGCTTTTTCAACTGCTTTACCACATACACTTTAAATCCTTTAAAAAAAGTTTTTAGCAATTATGAATTCTGCTAATTAATTAGTTGTATGTAGCTGTGCATGGTATTTAGCTATATTTCTGTGATAGTTGGTATAAAATATATAAATTTAATGAATGTTAAGGGACCTTAAAATTAACTTTGGTCATCTATTTTTGATATTTTCTTATTCTGTTTCTTTAAATTTATGGTTAAACTTATTAATAATAAAAAATTAGGAATGGATTGAAGCATGAGGCTATTTATACTAGACTAGAATACTGTGGAATTGAATAGACAGAATGAAATTGCAGCACTGAACTTTAAATTTGACTCTTAAAATGATATCAAAAATTGATAAAGTGGTAGGAGTTGTGGAACGTGGTACTAATATGATGAGTATAATGCCAAAATTGATCCACTTGAATAGTTTTCCTCAAAATTAATACTTACCAGTGAATTATTTGCAGTAATATTTGGACAACCAGAAGAAGTTTAACAGATTAACTTAGGTGACCTGGAATGAATCTATTTATCAGTTGCCAATAGCAGGATAATTTCTTGTATTGTGGGGTTTAATGAAAATGAAATATGGATTTTCAGTGTAGGGGAGAGTCTATGTAGAAGCTTGTGAAATTGGATTACAGGAGTAGAGATTCACTCAATGTTTACAGCAGATATTGTATAAGAATTTCTCTTAAAAGATTGGATTATCTATCTTTGCATGTTAGTCTGGGAGTGATGGTAGATAAAAAAACAAATTATTTGGAAAGTGTTATGGGCCTTCCAAATCTAAGATATAGATCATGATATAGCTTTATATGTTCTGCTTACAAAAATATTCCTTAAGGAGCTGAGCAGTAGTGTCTAAATTTACATGAAGCAGAGTAGGGGGTAAAATGAAGAGATGGTATATGCACATAAAAGAGTTATATAATCTCAATGGAAACAGAAAAGTCGTTTGACAAAGTTCAATACCGTTTCATAATAAAAACACAACAAAGTCAACAAAGTAGGTATAGAAGAAATATATGTCAAAATAATGAAGACCATATGTGAAAAGTCCACAGTAAACTTCATACTCAATGGTGATAAACTGAAAGCTTTCCTCCAATATCAGGAACAAGGCAAGATTGTTAATTCTCACCACTTCTATCTAACATATTACTGAAAGCCCTAGCCAAAACAATTAGGCAGAAAAAAGCATCCAAATTGGAAAGAAAGAAGTAAAATTATCTCTTTTTGCAGATGACATACTCTTACATGTAGAAAACCTAAATATCCACCCCACACACACATGCAGTTGTTAGAATCAATAAATAAATTCAGTAAACTTGTGGGGTACAAAGTCAACAAACAAAAAACAATTATGTTTCTATACACTAACCATGACCTTTTGTAAAAGAAAAGAGGAAAATAATCCCATTTCCAATAGTACCAAAAATAATAAAATACTTGAGAATTAACTAAACTAAGTAGGTGAAAGATGTACACTGAAAACTACAAAACACTGATGAAAGAAATTAAAGAACACAAATAAATGGAAAGACATTCTGTCTTTATGGATTGGAAGATTTAATATTGTTAAAATTTCTGTAGTACCCAAAGGGACCTACAGATTCAGTGCATTCTCTATAAAAATCCCAATGGCATTTTTTTTACAGAAATAGAAAAATATAAATTCTAAAATTGATATTGAACAACAAAACATCCCAAATAGCCAAAACAATCTTGACAAAGAACATGTACTAATTTCAAAATATATTACAAAGTTATAATTAATAAAACAGTATTGTACTGGCATAAAAACCGACATATGGACCAATGGAAGAGACTAGAGAGCCCAGAAATAAACCCACACAAACATAATCAAGAAAGGTGCCAATATACAATGGGGAAAGGATAGTCTCTTCTATGTCTGGATATACACCTACAAAAAAAATGAAATTGGACACATTTTACACCATACACAAAAATAAACTCAAAATAGATTAAAGAGCTAAACATAAAACCTGAAACTATAAATCTCCTAGGGGAAAAGATTCATGGTTACTCTTAGCAATGATTTCTTGCATGTGACACCAAAAGCACAAGCAACAAAATCAAAAATAGATAAGTGAAAAGGAGAAAAAAACAACAGAGTTAGAAATTTACCTACTGAATGGGAAAAATATTTATAAACCATATATCTGATATGTGCCAAAACACATAAGGAACTCCAACAAGGCAATAGCAACAAAAACAAAAATGTGGCCAAAGGAAATGAATAGACATTTCTCTAAATAAGACATATGGAATGACCAACAGGTACATGAAACTATGCTCAACATCATACTCATGAAGGAAATAAATATCAAAACCACAAGGAGATATCACCTCATACCAGTTAGAACAGATATTAACAAAAATAAAATAACAAGTGTTGGCAACAATGTGGAGAAATTGGAACCCTTGTACAATGTTTATGTAAATGTAATTTGCTGCAGCCACCATGGACAAGGTATGGATATTCCTCAATAAACTAAAAATAGAACTATAATATGATCCAACAATCCTGCTCCTAGGTATATATCCACAAGAATTGGAATCAGGATCTTGAAGACCTAACTGCAGTCCCATGTTCACTGCAGCATCCAAAATAGGGAACAATCTAAATGACCATAGACAGGTAAATGGATAAAGAAAATTTGGTATACACATACAATGGAATATTATGAGCCTTAAAATGGAAGAAAATACTACATGTGCAACAACAAGAATGAACGTGGGGAACATTATGCTGTGAGGCAATCAAAGCACAGGAGAAAATACTGTATGACTCCACATTTATGAATTATTTAAAATAGTCAAAATCATAGAAGCAGAGAGTAAAATGGTTGTTGCCAGGTGTTGAGGAGAGGTGAAATGGGGGGGGGGCCTAGGTTCAACAGATGCAGATTTCAGTTAGGTAAGATAAATGATTCTAGAGACCTGCTGTACAACATTGTATCTTGTGCTTTTAAAATTTGTATAAGAGGGTAGATCTCAAGTAAATATCCTTACAACAATAAAAATAAATAAATAAATGCAAAGAAAAAGTAAAATAAAATTGAAGAGAAAAAACTTTAAAGTAAAAAAGATGAATATGAGAAAATAAAATGTTTATTAAATTACAGAGATAATATCTGGTCAAGCAAAACTGCCTTTTAGTGGAAAAATCTGTGAATAAATCCAGTTGTGGTTACCTGAGTCACATATCTATTAAGTCATCCCTTGGGTTCTGTCCTTGTGCAATGTGAACATTTTTCAATGTAATTTTTTTTTTTTTAAGAAATGGGGGTAGTTTTATTTATTTATTTATTTATTTTTAACATCTTTATTGGAGTATAATTGCTTTTTAATGGTGTCTTAGTTTCTGCTGTAAAAACAAAGTGAATCAGCTATACACATACATATGTCACCATATTTCCTCCCTCTTGCATCTCCCTCCCATTCTCCCTATCCCACCCCTCTAGGTGGACAAAAAGCACCGAGCTGACCTCCCTGTGCTATGTGAGTGTTTCTCACTAGCTATCTATTTCACAATTGGTAGTGTGTATATATCCATGACACCCTCACTTTGTGCCAGTTTACCATTCCCCCTCCCTGTGTCCACAAGCCCATTCTCTATGTCTGCATCTTTATTCCTGTCCTGTCCCTAGGTTCTTCAGGAACACTTTTTTTTTTTTAGATTCTCTATATATGTGATAGCATATGGTATTTGTTTCTCTCTTTCTGAATTACTTCACTCCGTATGACAGTCTGTAGGTCCATCCACCTCACTACAAATAAATCAATTTCATTTCCTTTCATGGCTGAGTAATATTCCATTGTATATATGTGCCACATATTCTATATCCATTCATCTGTTGATGGACACTTAGGTAGCTTCCATTTCCTGGCTATTGAAAATAGAGCTGCAGTGAACATTGTGGTACAAGACTCATTTTGAATTATGGTGATTTCAGGGTATATACACTGTAGTGGGATTGCTGAGTTGTATGGTAGTTGTATTTTTAATTTTTTAAGGAACAATCATACTCTTCTACATAGTGATATATCAGTTTACATTCCCACCAACAATGCAAGAGAGTTCCCTTTTCTCCATACCCACTCCAGCATTTACTGTTTGTAGAATTTTTTTTTTTTTTTTTTTTTTTTTTTTGCTGTACTCAGGCTTCTCACTGTTGTGGCCTCTCCCATTGTGGAGGACAGGCTCTGGATGTGCAGGCTCAGCAGCCATGGCTCACGGGCCCAGCTGCTCCAAGGCATGTGGGATCTTCCCAGACCAGGGCACAAACCCGTGACCCCTGCATGGGCAGGCAGATTCTCAACCACTGCGCCACCAGGGAAGCCCTGTTTGTAGATTTTTTGATGATGACATTCTGACTGGTGTGAGGTGATAACTCATTGTAGTTTTGATTTGCATTTCTCTAATGATTAGTGATGTTGAGAATCCTTTCACGTGTTTGTTGATAATCTGTATAACTTCTTTGGAGAAATGTCTACTTAGGTCTTCTACCCATTTTTGGATGGGGTTATTTGTTTTTTTTTAATATTGAGTTGCATGAGCTACTTGTATATTTTGGAGATTAATGCTTTGTCAGTTGCTTCATTTGCAAATGTTTGCTCCCATTCTGAGGGTTGGCTTTTCATCTTGTTTACAGTTTCCTTTGCTGTACAAAAGCTTTTAAGTTTCATTAGGTCCCATTTTTGTTTTTATTTCCATTATGCTAGGAAGTGGGTCAAAAAGAATCTTGCTGTGATTTGTCATAGAATGTTCTGCCTATGTTTTCCTGTAAGAGTTTTATAGTGTCTGGCCTCAAATTTAGGTCTTTAATCCATTTTGAGTTTATTTTTGTGTACAGTGTTAGGGAGTTGTCTAATTTTACATGTAGCTGTCCAGTTTTCCAGGACCACTTATAGAAGAGGATGTCTTTTCTCCATTGTATAGTCTTTCCTCCTTTATCAATGATAAGGTGGTCATATGTGTGTGGGTTTATCTCTAGGCTTTCTATCCTGTTCCATTGATCTATATTTCTGTTTTTCTGCCAGTACCATACTATGTTGATTACTGTAGCTTTGTATTATTGTCTGAAGTCAGGGAGCCTGATTCCCCTAGCTCCGTTTTTCTTTCTCAAGATTGCTCTCGCTATTTGGGACCTTTTGTGTTTCCATACAAATTGTGAAATTTTTTGTTCTAGTTCTGTGAAAAATGCCATTGGTAGTTTGATAGGGATTTCATTGAATCTGTAGATTGCTTTGGGTAGAATACTCATTTTCCCAATGTTGATTCTTCCAGTTCAAGAACATGGTCTATCTCTCCATATGCTTGTATCATCTTTAATTACTTTTATCAGTGTCTTATAGTTTTCTGCATACAGGTCTTTTGTCTCCTTAGGTAGGTTTATTCCTAGGTATTTTATTCTTTTTGTTGTTATGGTAAATGGAAGTGTTTCCTTAATTTCTCTTTCAGATTGTTCATCATTAGTGTATAGGAATGCAAGAGATTTCTGTGCATTAATTTTGTATCCTGCTACTTTATTAAATTCATTGATTAGCTCTAGTAGTTTTCTGGTAGCATCTTTTCCATTCTCTGCTGTATCATGTCATCTGCAAACAGTGAGAGTTTTACTTCTTTTCTGATTTGGATTCTTTTTATTTCTATTTTTTCTCTGATTGCTATGGCTAAAACTTCCAAAACTATGTTGAATAATAGTGGTGAGTGTGGGCAACCTTGTCTTCTTCCTGATCTTAGTGGAAATGGTTTCAGTTTTTCACCATTGGGAACAATTTGGCTGTGGGTTTGTTATATATGGCCTTTATTATGTTGAGGTAAGTTCCCTCTATGCTTACTTTCTAGATGGCTTTTATCATAAATGGGTGTTTTATGTTGTTGAAAGCTTTTTCTGCATGTACTGAGATGATCATATGGTTTTTATCCTTCAGATTGTAAATATGGTGTATCACATTGATTGATTTGCATATATTAAGGAATCCTTACATTCCTGGTATAGACACCCTTAATCATGGTGTATGATACTTTTAATGTGCTGTTGGATTCTGTTTGCTAGTATTTTGTCTAGGATATTTGCATCTATGTTCTTCAGTGATATTGGCCTGTAGTTTTCTTTTTTGTGACACCTTTGTCTGTTTTTGGTATCAGGGTGATTGTAGCATTATAGAATGATTTTGCGAGTGTTCCTTCCTCTGCTATATTTTGCAAGTGTTTGAGAAAGATAGGTGTTAGCTCTTTTCTCAATGTTTGATAGAATTTGCTTGTGAAGCCATCTGGTCCTGGGCTTTTGTTTGTTGGAAGATTTTTTATCACAGTTTCAATTTCAGGGCTTGTGATTCATCTGTTTATATTTTGCATTTCTTCATGGTTCAGTCTCAGAAGGCTGTGCTTTTCTAAGAATTTATCCAATTTTTCGAGGTTGTCAATTTTACAGCATATAGTTGCTTGTAGAAACCTCTCATGATCTTTTGTATTTCTGCAGTGACAGTTGATACTTCTCCACTTTCATTTCTAATTCTATTGATTTGAGACTTCTCCCTTTTTCTTGATGAGTTTGGCAACTGATTTATCAATTTTGGTTATTTTCTCAAAGAACCAGCTTTTAGTTTTATTAATCTTTACTATCATTTCCTTCATTTCTTTTATATATTTTTTCTAATCTGACTTTTATGATTTCTTTCCTTCTGTTACCTTTTTTGTTGTTGTTGTTGTTGTTCTTTCTGTAATTGCTTTAGGTGTAAGGTTAGGTTGTTTATTTGAGATGTTTCTTGTTTCTTGAGGTAGGATTATATTGCTATAAACTTCCCTGTTTGAACTGCCTTTGCTGCATCCCATAATTTTGGTTCATCTTGTTTCCATTGTCCTTTGTTTCTAAGTATTTTTTTATTACATCTTTGATTTATTCCATGATCTCTTGGTTATCTAGTAGTGTATTGTTTAGCTTCCATGTGTTTGTAGTTTTTACATATTTTTTCCTGTAATTGATAACTAGTCTCATAGCATTGTAGTTGGAAAAGATACTTGATACAATTTTAATTTTCTAAATTTACCAAGGCTTGATTTGTGACCCAAGATATGATTTACCCTGGAGAATGTTCCATGAGCACTTGAGAAGAAAGTGTATTTTGTTGTTTTTGGATAGAATGTCCTATAAATATCAATTAAGTCCATCTTGTTTAATGTGTCAGTTAAAGCTTCTGTTTCCTTATTTATTTTCATTTTGGATCATCTGTTCATTGGTGAAAACGGCGTGTTAAAGTCCTGTTCTCTTATTGTGTTACCATAAATTTCCCCTTTTATGGCTGTTAGCATTTGCCTTATGTATTGAGGTGCTCTTATACTGGGTGTATAAATATTTGCAATTGTTATATCTTCTTCTTCGATTGATCCCTTGATCATTATGTAGTGTAGTTCTTTGTCTCTTGTAATAGTCTTTATTTTAAAGTCTATTTTGTCTGATCTGAGGATTACTACTCCAGCTTTCTTTTGATTTCCATTTTCATGGAGTATCTTTTTCCATTCCCTCACTTTCAGGCTGTATGTGCCTCCTAAGTCTGACGTGAGTCTCCTGTGGGAAGTATAGATATGGGTCTTGTTTTTGTATCCATTCACCCAGTCTATGTCTTTTGGTTGGAGCATTTAAGCCATTTACATTTAAGGTAGTTATTTATATGTAAGTTCCTATTATGATTTTCTTAATTGTTTTGATTTAGTTTTTGTAGGTCTTTTTCTTCTATTGTATTTCCTGCCTAGAGAAGTTCCTTTAGCATTTGTTGTAAAGCTCGTTTGGTGGTGTTGAATTCTCTTAGCTTTTGCTTGTCTGTAAAGATTTTAATTTCTCTGTTGAATCTGAATGAGATCCTTGCTGGGTAGAGTAATCTTGGTTGTAGGTTTTTCCCTTTCATCACTTTAAATATATCCTGCCACACCCTTCTGGCTTGCAGAGTTTCTGCTGAAAGATCTGCTGTTAACCTTACAGGGATTCCCTTTTATGTTATTTGTTGCTTTTCCCTTGTTGCTTTTAATATATTTTCTTTGTATTTAATTTTTTTTTTTTAAGATGTTGGGGGTAGGAGTTTATTTATTTTTGCTGTGTTGGGTCTTTTTTTCTTTGTGAGGGCTTTCTCTAGTTGTGGGAAGTGGGGGCCACTCTTCATCGCAGTGTGCAGGCCTCTCACTATCGTGGCTTCTCTTGTTGTGGAGCACAGGTTCCAGACACACAGGCTCAGTAGTTGTGGCTCATGGGTCCAGTTGCACTGCGGCATGTGGGATCCTCCCAGACCAGGGCTCGAACCTGTGTTCCCTGCATTAGCAGGCAGATTCTCAACCACTGCGCCACCAGGGAAGCCCCCTGTATTTAATTTTTGGTAGTTTGATTAATATATGTCTTGGCATGTGTCTCTTGGATTTATGCTGTATGGAACTCACTGCACTTTCTGGACATGACTGAGCATTTCCTTTCCCATATTAGGGATGTTTTCAACTATAAACTCTTCAAATATTTTCTCAATCCTTTTGTTTTTTTTTTGTTTGTTTGTTTTTGTTTTGTTTTTTTGTTTTTTTTTGTGTGGTACGCAGGCTTCTCACTGTTGTGGTTTCTCCCATTGCAGAGCACAGGCTCTGGACACACAGGCTTAGCAGCTATGGCCCACGGGCTCAGCCGCATTGTGTCATGTGGGATCTTCCCGGACTGGGGCACGAACCCGTGTCCCCCACATCAGCAGGTGGACTCTCAACCACTGCACCACCAGGGAAACCCTCTCAGTCCCTTTTTTCTTTTTTTTTTCCTCTTATTCTTCTGGGACACCTAAAATTCTAATGTTGGTGAGCTTAATGTTGTCCCAGATGTCTCTGAGACTGTCCTCAATTTTTTAAATTTATTTTTATTTTTTCTTCTGCTCTGTGTCAGTTATTTCCAATATTTTATCTTTCAGGTCACTTATCTGTTCTGTCTCAGTTATTCTTATATTGATTCCTTCTAGAGAATTTTTTTTTTTTTTTTTTTTTTTGGAGATACGTGAGTCTCTCTCTGTTGTGGCCTCTCCCATTTTGGAGCACAGGCTCTGGAAGCACAGGTTCAGTGGTCAAGGCTCATGGGCCCAGCCACTCCGAGGCATGTGGGATTTTCCTGGACCAGGACATGAGCCCGTGTCCCCTGCATCAGCAGGCAGACTCTCAACCACTGCACCACCAGGGAAGCTCTCCTTCTAGAGAATTTTTAACTTCATTTATTGTGTTGTGTATCATTGTTTGTTTGCTCTCTAGGTCTTCAAAGTCCTTTTTCAACATTTCTTTTATTTTCTCCATTCAATTTCCAAGATTTTGTATCACCTTTACTATCATTACTCTTAATTCTTTTTCAGGTAGACTCACTATTTCCTCTTCATATTTTTGGTCTGTTGGATTTTTACCCTCCTCCTTCATCTGCTGCGTGTTTCTCTGTCTTCTCATTTTGCTTAACTTACTGTGTTTGTCATCTCTTTTTCACAGGTTGCCAGTTCATAGTTTCTGTTGTTTTTGGTGTCTGCCCCAGTGACTAAGGCTGTTTCAGTGGATTGTGTAGGCTTCCTGGTAGAGGGAACTTGTGCCTGTGTACTGGTGGATGAGGTTGGATTTTTAGGCAGCCTCTGAAAATCTCTGCTAATGGTTGGGGTTGTGTTCCTCTCTTGCTAATTGTTTGGCATAGGGTATAGCACTAAGGCTTGCTGGTCATTGAGTGGAGCTGGGTCTTAGCATTGAAATGGAGATCACTGAGAGATTTTGCCCTTTGGTATTACATGGAGCAGGAAGTCTCTCATGGAACAATGTCCTGAAGTTGGCTCTCCTACCTTGGAGGCTCTGGACTGACACCTGGCTGGAGTACCAAGACCCTGTCAACCACACTGTTATGTACCTTGTAATTTCTTGGCCTTTGGGAAGTCTGAGATCTTCTGCCCAAATTCAGTAGGTATTCTCTAGGATTTGTTCCACATGTTGATGTATTTTTCATGTATTTGTGGGGAGGATGGTGATCTCCACTTCTTACCCCTCCACCGTCTTGAAGTCAAATGTGCTGGGATAGTTTCAGACAAAACAGACACCAACCTTTCCTGTGTACCTAATGTTATAACTACACATCCAAAGGCTCTGCTCTAGTTTCTGAGCACCGTGCCTCCTTTCCACTCACTCAAATAGATCTCAATGTAAACTTTTAAGGTTGAAACGAATCTGATTTCCAATGAAAGATAACAATTTCACCAAATATACTCTTTTACCTCTTGATATCTCACTGAAGTGAAAATAAAGTTGAAGACATTAGTACAGAAGAAAAATAGGAATATAAAACTGAGCAAAAAAAGTAATTACAAAAGTTTTGGATGATAGAAAATATATAGATTCAGTAATGTAAATGACATAGAAAGCTATCCAGTTGACTAAAGTGAAAAAGTTATCCTCCTATAGCCCATAAGATGACCCAAAAAGTCCTGCTGATGTTTCTAATGACACATAAAATTCAATATGATGAAAAAAACACTAAGACTAATCAATCACTATCCTTTTCTTTTGGTAAATGACAGCAGCCAAAAGATTGGCCTTCAGACAGAAAACAGCTGGAATTACAAAGGAAATAACTCAAGTGTGTTTGGTGATATTTGTTTGTCGCTTGACAGAGAACCTCCCTCATTCTCATCATCTTGAAATTACCTAGGTTTTACTTATGAAAACAAACTTTCAATCAAACTTTTACTTCTGAATTTTAAATATGAAGTAAATTAAATGATAGCAATTACCAACAATATTTCAGAAAATTCTCCAACAAGAATGAATCAAGAAAACAAGTACCACAACAAAACAAATGTGAAAGGAACAGAGACAATGGGAGTGTCACTGCTGAGAGTAAGAAAACAACACTAATCATTAGAGAAATGCAAATCAAAGCTACAATGACATATCACCTCACAAGCCATCATCAGAAAATCTACAAACAATAAATGCTGGAGAGGCTGTGGAGAAAAGGGAATCCTCCTACACTTTTGGTGGGAATATAAATTGGTACAGTTTTTATGGAGAACAATATGGAGGTTCCTTCAAAAATATAAAATTAGAGCTACCTTATGATCCAGAAATCCTACTCTTGGACATATATCTGGGAAAACCATGATTCAAAACCATGAATGCATCCCAATGTTCATTGCAGTGCTGTTGACAAAGTCAAGACATGGAAGCAACATAGATGTCCATCAGCAGATGAATGGATAAGGAAGATGTGGTACATATATACCACGTTGGAATATTAACCATTAAAAAGAATGTAATAATATCATTTGCAGCAGCATGGATGGATTTGGAGGTTATCATACTAAGTCAAGTAAGTAAGACAGAGAAAGACAAATATTGTATATCTCTTATATGTGTAATCTTAAAAAATAATACAATTGAACTTATTTACAAAACAGACTCACAGACTTTGAGAAAGAATTAATGGCTACCAGGAGGGAAGGGTGGTGAGAAGATAGACTGGGAGTTTGGGATTGACATGTGCACACTGCTATATTTAAAATAGTTAAACATCAAGTACTTACTGTATAGCAGCAGGGAACTCTGCCTGATGTTCTGTAATAACTTAAATAGGAAAATAATTTGAAAAATAATAAACACATGTGTATGTATAACTGAATCACTTTGCTGTACACCTGAAACTAATACAACACTGTAAATAAACTATACTCCAATATAAAATAGAAATTAAAAGAAAAAGAAGCATAACATTTTGCTCAGTATTGTACAGTATTTAAATAGTAATAATAATAATAAATCAAATGCACACTAATAATTCAATTAAAATTGGAATGCACAGAATCCATAGACATGTAAATGAATTGAAACAGTGAAAAATCTTCATTTACCTGATAGCAATAAATATGGTCACAAATTTCAAAGATATATTATTTAGAAACATGGAGGCAGGGCCAACCAGAAAACAGTAAAAATTAGAAAGTTTTCCTTCTGGGAGTAAGACTAAGAGGAAGACACCTGTTAGTATTGTAGTGTTAATTAATAAATTTTTAGTACTATTTATACATTAAGTTATGTCCATTCATGTTATTGAAGAAAATATAGGTGTATTTTTTCTAATACAAAGTTAAATAAGTTGTTACCTAAGATAACGACTAGCATTATAGTTATAAAAATATGAAATAAAAATTGTTATTGATGCTTACCAATAAAAATGTCATTACCAAAGTCACAAAAGTTGTAATTATTCTCATATATTTCTTATTTCTGACAGAACACATTGATAACATTTTAGATTTTTCCTTTTGTTGGTGTTATGGGAAGTACAGGGAAGAAGGATTAATTTAATGGATATACACCCTTTGTCAAAATAAAGTAGCTCATCCCTTTAGAGAAAGGATCACTAATACTATTAACATAGTTATTAGGGACCTTTCCAGGAGTATCCCTTACAATTGATGAGCTGCCATGATGCTGTAATAAAAAATTAAAAGTCACAAACTGCAAAACAAAACATTTTGCTGCTTGAATAAAATGTCATAGATCAGAGAGTCTTTTAACCCTGTTATGTGTCCCTTGTGTGGTTCAGATTTTATCTTTAATATTTCCTTAGTCATCTCTATCTCAGCATTATTTTGGGTAGAAAAATTGAAAAAAGTTCTTAAAGAAAATAATTGTGTTTATTTCTTCAGATCATAATAGACATACTAGTTAGGCATACTATTCTGCTGATCAAAGGTAACTTATTAATTGCCTGAAATGTCTGATACTTACCTGATATCACTCCCTCATTTGTCAACCAGAAACAAAATAACAGCCTTTCAATGATAAAGATAACCTTAGTTTTCATCAAATTTAGTTTAAGAACAGATTTTTTTTTTTTTTTTTTGTATAATATTTTGCCCTGAAAATGCATCCAATCTCTGTGTGGACTCTCTCAGTATGGAGCTTACTAACTTAGGCAGCCTCCTATTCATTTGTAAAGTAGGTTTAGTAGTTAGAATTAAAGAAAAACATATACTAAGGAGATGAGCCTCTTTATTGATTATGTCCTCTCTTCTTACTTTTACCTCTGATTAAGCCGATTTCATCATTCAAATGACAGCTTCCCCAAAATATGAAGAGAGTAATTTGATCCCTCTTAAATATTCAATGTTAACTCTACCCAGTTCTTTCAATCATTTTTCTGTTAAATTATTTTTAAGGTCATTTAATATACTGTCTGCATTCCACCGCAAGTACTTAGTTGATCAATATTCACTTCAAAAGTAGTGTCCAGGGGCTTCCCTGGTGGCACAGTGTTTGAGAGTCTGCCTGCCGATGTGGGGGGACACGGGTTCATGACCCAGTTCAGGGAGATCCCACATGCTGCAGAGCGGTTAGGCCCATGAGCCATGGCCGCTGAGCCTGCACATCCGGAGCTTGTGCTCCACAATGGGAGAGGCCACAACAGTGAGAGGCCCGTGTACAGCAAAAAAAAAAAAAAAAAGTAGTGTCCAAAACTGAATAATGCTATTTCAACTAACTTCAGAATCACCATAGAGTGTGCCATGGATGTTCAAATTTTATCCCTTAGTGACTCACCTACATTTCAACTATTAGATGCTGATTGTGCTGGATATTTAGCAAAATTGTTAAAAAATAATTTAATATTTAATTGTAATTTTAAACTTTTATTTTCCATAGTATAATATTTTATTAGATTATTTTAGTTTCTGTTTTACATAATTTCACCCAAAAGTCTTGAAACTTTTTGAAAAGTATAGACATTTATCTCTTCTAAATACTTTCAGTCCCTGTCCCTGAATTCCTGTGAGAATATGAACAATATTCAATAATGGTAGGATTGATTTGTTTTGCTGTGGTGGTGATGGATATTGTTTTTGATGTTCTCTCTTATAGTAGATGTTGAGCTCCCAATTAATGGTGCTATATTCATCTATGTATCCCCAGGTATTTATCCTCTAAGAAAAAAATATAAGCTTTTATTTAATTTATTTTCTATTGATTTAATTTTTTTTTATTATGCACATAAATTGAATATGATGTTTATTAAGTACCTTGACTAACATTTTATTTGTCCAATGGAACATTCATTTAAGTATAAATACATTCTTAATAATATTGACTCAGACAATAAGGAAGATAAAGACAATAAGAAAGATAAAGTTATAGAAATGGAAGCAGATCTAATAGTGTCATATGTCTCATACTTCTGTTTTTCCTATTTTTTTCTCATTGGAAAAAATATCATTACTGAAAAGTTTGAATTTAACATTCAGAATCATTTGTCCCTCATGAACTGTACTAAATTCCTAGACAATAGTGAAGTCAGAACAGCATACATGAATTTTTGAGGAGAAAATTTCATATTCTTTACATTATTAGTAGAAATGAAATTTTCTGTTAATGCAGTTATTTCTTTGTTAAAGTTAGAAAACCAAATTTTCTTCTGTGATTTATGGTCTTTAGCTATATTTTGAACATAATTTAATGTCAAATGAACAAAGAGTAAGCCTTAATTGAAAATTTATTTAAGCTGTATTCAATTGTATATTTAAATAATCTTTTAAACATAATATACTATATTTTCTTATAGTTTAAATTACTTTTCATAATGTTATTTTGAACAAATTAAGTCTTTTATAGCTCTGTCAAGAAAAACAATTAGTATTGGTCTGATAAAATTTGCACTACAGCAAAAGAAATATGGTATAAATAGATCAATTCTAGTTATGTATTTATTCACGAATTTTATAAATTGTCTCAATAATTATTTTTTGCATATAATAAATCAAAGGCATTCATGAATTTAATAGTACAGCTTTAGTCATTCATGTATAAGCCTAAAATTATATTTCACATTGAATTTTTAATTTTACTGAGATTCAAATTTCATTTGCACATGTGTTGAAAATCAGTTGAATTGAGTCTTGCATATTGTATTTGTTTTCTATTTTTGCCACAGTACATTTCTGAACAGTTAGTGATTTAAAACAAGACAAGTTTATTACCATATTGTTCTTTAGGTGGAATTCCACACAAGTTTCACTGGGCTGAAATCAAGGTATTGTACAGCTGCATTCCCTTTAGATGGCTGTATGGGAATTTCCTTGTCTTTTCTAGCTTCTAAAATCTTTCCTCATTCCTTGGCTGTGATACCTATCATCTGACAAGGTATCATCCTTCTATCCCCGCTTTGGTCCTCACATCTCTTTTGCTCACCACAGATGGAAGGGTTCTCCCCTTTCAGTGATTTATATGATTAATTGATTCCACCTGTATAATCCAGACTTCTCATTTCAAGGTCTTTAACATTAAACACATCTGCAAAGACTTTTTGCCATGTAAGGAAACACATTCTCAGGTTCTTTGGATTAGGGCATGAATATCTTTGGGGAGATCATAATTATTCCTAATACACATAACATCCAGCATAGTTTTTTGTTTGTTTGCATTTCTTTTTCCATTATTTTTTTTAAAAAAAATATTTTATATTGGAGATAGTTGATTTACAATGTTGTTTTAGTTTCAGGTGTACAACAAAATGACTCAGTTACACATATACATATATCTATTCCTTTGCAGATTCTTTTCCATATGTTATTACAGTGTATTGAGTAGAGTTCCACATGCTGTGCAGAGGGTCTTTGTTGATTACCTATTATATATATAGTAGTGGGTATATGTTAATCCCAAACTCCTAATTTACCCTCTCCCCACATTTCCCCTTTGGTAATCAAAACATTGTTTTCTAAGTCTATTAGTCTGGTTCTGTTCTGTAAATAAGTTCATTTGTATCATTTTTAGATTCCACATAAAAGTGATATATCATATGATATTTGTCTTTCTCTGACTTACTTCACTTAGTATAACACTTTCCACGTCCATCCATGTTGCTGCAAATGGCATTATTTCATTCTTTTTAATGGCTGAGTAACATTCCTTTGTATATATGTACTACATCTTCTTTATTCATTCATCTGTCAATGAACATTTTTGTTACTTCCATGTCTTGGCTATTGTAAGTAGTGCTGCAAAGAACATTAAGGGTCATGTATCTTTTTGAACTATGTTTTTTTTCC
This sequence comes from Lipotes vexillifer, assembly GCF_000442215.2. Classification (NCBI taxonomy): domain Eukaryota; kingdom Metazoa; phylum Chordata; class Mammalia; order Artiodactyla; family Lipotidae; genus Lipotes; species Lipotes vexillifer. The sequence continues at coordinate 2,936,563 of NW_006787679.1, forward strand.
AAATACATGCCCAAGCAGGGGTGTTGCTGGAGAATATGGTAGTTCAATTTTTAGTTGAACCTTCATACTGTTTTCCATAGTGGCTATATCATTTTACATTCCCACCAACAGTAGAGGAGTGTTCTCTTTGGTCCACACCCTCTCCAACATTTATTGTTTGTAGGCTTTTTAATGACGGCTGCTCTGACTGCTGTGAGGTGATATCCGATTATTTTGATTTGCATCTCTCTAATAATTAGCCTTGTTGAGGATCTCTTCATGAGTTTCTTAACCATCTGTATGTCTTCCTTGGAGAAATGTCTGTTTAGATATTCTTCCCATTTTTTGATTGTGTTCTTTGTTTTATTACTATTGAGCTACATATGATTTTTGATTATTTTGGAAATTAAACCCTTGTCAGTAACGTCAGTAGCATCATTTGCAAATATTTTCTCCCATTCTGTGGGTTGTCTTTTGGTTGTGTTTATGGTTTCCTTTGTTGTGCAAAAGCTTTTATGTTTAATTAGGTACCATTTATATATTTTTATTTTCTTTACTCTAGGAGATGGATCCAAAAAGATAGTGCTGTGATCTATGTCAAAGAGTGTTCTGACCAGATTTTCTGCTAAGAGTTTTATAGCATCCAGTCTTTCATTTAGATCTTCAATCCATTTTAACTTTATTTTTGTATATTTTTGTTCTAGTTCTGTTAAAAAAGCCAATGGTAATTTGATAGGAATTGCATTGAATCTGCAGATTGCCTTGAGTCGTATAGTCATATTGATAATATTGATTCTTCCAATCCAAGAACATGGTATATCTTTCTAAATATTTGTCTCATCTTTGATTTATTTCATCTGCATCTTATAGTTTTTGGAGTACAGGTATTTTGTCTTCTTATGTAGGTTTATTCCTTGGTAATTTATTCATTTGGATGCAATGGTAAATGGGATTGTTGCCTTAATTTCCCTTTCTGATCTTTTGTCATTAGTGTATAGAAATGCAACAGATTTCTGTATATTAATTTTGAGTCCTGTAAACTTACTGAATTAATTGATGAGCTCTAGTAGTTTCCTGGTAGCATCTTTAGGATTTTCTATGTATATTATCATGTCATCTGCAGTGACAGTTTTCCTTCTACTTTTCCAATTTGTGTTCATTGCATTTCTTTTTCTTCTCTGATTACTGTGGCTAGGACCTCCAAAACTATGTCAAATAAAAGTGGCCTGGGTGGACATTCTTGTCTTGTTCCTGATCTTAGAGAAAATGCTTTCAGCTTTTCATCATTGAGTACAATATTACCTGTGGGTTGTCACAAATAGTCTTTATTATGTTGAGGTAGGTTCCCTCTGTGACCACTTTCTGGAGAGTTTTTATCATAATTGTTGTTGAATTTTGTCAAAAGCTTTTCTGATCTACTGAAATGAATATATGATCTTATTCTTCAATGTGTCATTGTGGTGTATCACACTGAGTGATATTGGAAAATCCTCACATCCATAGGGTAAATCTCACTTGATCATAGTTTATGATCCTTTTACGGTATTGTTGGATTTGATTTGCTAGTATTTTGTTGAGGAATTTTGCATCTATGTTCATCAGTGATATTGCCCTATATATTTCTTTTTTTTGGTATCTTTTTCTGGTTTTGGTAACAGGGTTATTGCAGCCTCATAGAAAGAGTTGGGGAGTGTTCCTTCCTTTGCCATTTTTTGAAATATTTTCAGAAGGATAGGTGTTATCTCTGCTCTAAATGTTTGTTAGAATTCACCTGTGAAGCCATCTGGTCCTAGACTTTGGTTTGCTGGGATTTTTTCAATCACAGTTTAAATTTTAGTGCTTGTTATTAGTCTGCTCATATTCTCTATTTCTTCCTGGTTCAGTCTTGGGAGATTGTACTGTTCTAAGCATTTGTCCATTTTTTCTAGGTTGTCCATTTTCTTGGCATATAGTTGCTTGTAATAGTCTCTTATGATTCTTTGTATTTCTGTGGTGTCAGCTGTAACTTCTCCCTTTTTCATTTCTGACTTTATTAATTTGAGCCCTCTGCCTTTTTTCTTCATGTGTCTGGCTAAAGTTTTATCAATTTTGTTCATCTTGTCAAAGAACAAGGTTTTAGTTTCATTGATCTTTTCTGTTGTTTTCTTTGTCTCTATTTCACTTATTTCTGCTCTGATCTCTATGATTTCTTTCTTTCTACTAACTATGGGTTTTCATTGTTCTGCTCTCTCTAGTTGCTTTAGGTTGTCCATATGAGATTTTTCTTTTTTCTTGAGGTAAGATTGTATTGCTATAAACTTCCCTCTAAGAACAGCTTTTGCTGTGTCCCATAGATTTTAGATTATCATGTTTTTATTTTCATTTGTCTCTAGGTATTTTTTGATTTCCTCTTTGATTTCTTCAGTGATCTATAGTTGTTTAGTAGCATATTTTTAATTCTAAAAGTGTTTATGGTTTTTACTGTTTTTTCTCTTGTAGTTGATTCATAACCTCATAGCATGTTTGTTGAAAAAGATGTTTGATATGATTTCAATTTTCTTAAATTTACCAAGGCTTGCTTTATGGTCCAGCATGTGATCTATCCTGGAGAACGTTCTATGTACACTTGAGAGGAATGTATATTCTGCTGCTTTTGGATGGAATGCTCTGTAAATATAATTAAGTCCATCTAATCTAATGTGTCATTTAGGGCTTCTGTTTTCTTATTGATTTTCTGTCTGGATGATCTGTTTATTGATGTCAGTGAGATATTCAGATCCTCCACTATTATTGTGGTACTGGCAATTTCTCCTTTTCTTGCTGTTAGCATTTGCTTTATAAATTGAGGTGCTCGTATGTTGCATTCATGTATATTTACAATTGTTATACTGTCTTCTTGGATAGGTCCCTTGACCATTTTGTAGTGTTTTTTTGTCTCTTATAACAGTCTTTCTTTTAAAGTATATTTTGTCTGATATGCATATTGTTACTCCAACTTGTTTTGATTTCGCTTTGTGTGGAATACCTTTTTCCATTTCCTCACTTTCAGTCTGTATGTGTCTGTAGATCTGAAGTGGGTCTCTTGTAGATAGCTTATATATGGGTCTTATTTGTTTATCTATTCAGCCAGTCTGTGTTTTTGGTTGGAGTATTTAATCCACTCACATTTTAGGTAATTACCAATACGTGTGTTCTTATTGCCATTTTCTTAATTGTTTTGGGTTTGTTTTTGTAGGTCATTTATTCTTCCCTTTCTTTTTTGTTCTTTTCTCTTGTAACTTGATAGCTTTCTTTAGTTTTATATTTGGATTCCATTTTTGCTTGTGTGTTAATATCTATTGTGTATTTTTGACATTTTTTTTTTTTTGGCCACACCACACAACTTGTGGAATTTTAGTTCCCCAACCAGGGATCTAACCCAGGTCCGCAGCAGTGAGAGTGTGGAGTCTTTGCTGATGAACTGCCAAAGAATTCCCTCTATTTTAGATTTTTGTTTTGTGGTTACCATAAGGTTTTGATTAAGAATCTGTATATATACAAGATTGTTTCAAGTTTCTGGTCTTTTAATTTCAAGTGCATTTCAAATATTCTGCATATGTGCTCTCCTCTTCTCACAGTTGCTTGTTTTGATATTATATTTTTGTCTATTTTTGTGTGGATGATTTCCTAACTTTACTGTATGCTCGTCTATACCAGAGAGCTTTCCCATTAATTTTCTTCTTTCTAGTTGTGGTCTTTTCTTTTCTGCCTAGACAAGTTTCTTTAGCATTTGCTGTGAAGCAGGTTTGATTGTGCTGAATTCTTTCAGCTGTTTCTTGCCTGTAAAACGTTTGATTTCCCTGTTGAATCTAAATGACAGCCTTGCTGCATAGAATATTTTTGGTTGTAGGTTTTTCCCTTTCATCACTTGAAATGTATTATGTCACTCCATTTTGTCACGCAGAGTTTCTGCTGAAAATGTTATTTGCTGCTTCTTCCTTGTTGATTTTAATATTTTCTCTTTGTCTTTTATTTTTGTTAATTTGATTAATATGTGTATTGTTGTGTTCCTCCTTGGGTTCATCCTGTATGGTACTCTCTTTGCTTCCTGGTCTTGGTTGACTGTTTCCTTTCCCATGTTAGGGAAGTTTTCAGCTATTATCTCTTCAAATATTTTCTCAGGTCTTTTCCCTCTCTCTCTCCTCCTTCTGAGACCACTATAATGTAAATGTTGGTGCATTTGACGTTGTCCCAGAGGTGTCTTAAACTGTTCTCATTTCTTTTCATTCTTTCTTCTTTCTTCTGTTCTGTGGAAGTGATTTCCATCATTTTGTCTTCCAGCTCACTTCTCTGTTCTTCTGCCTCATTTATTCTGTTATGATTCCTTCTAGTGTATTTTTCATTTTGGTTATTGTATTGTTCATCTCTTCTTTATATCTTCTAACTCTTTGTTAAACATTTCTTGTATCTTCTTGGTCTGTGGCTCCATTCTTTTTCTGAGATCTTGGATCATCTTTACTATCATTACTATGAATTCTTTTTCAGGTAAATTGCTTATCTCCACTGAACTTAGTTGTTTTTCTGGGGTTTTATCTTGATCCTTTTTCTAGAACATATTTCTCTGCCATCTTATTTTTCCTAACTTTATGTGTTTCTTGTCTCTGTTCTGCTGGCTGTAGGATTGTAGTTGTTCTTGTTGCTGCTGTCTCTCCCCAGTGAGTGAGGCTGGCCTAGAGGCTTGTACAGGCTCCCTAATTGGAGGGACTGGTGTCTACTCACTGGTGGGTGAAACTAGGTCTATATCCCTGGTGGACATGACCATGTCAAAAGTTGTGTTTAGAGATATATGTGGTTTCAGGAAGACTTTAGGCAGCCTGTCTGCTGATGGGTATGTCTGTGTTCTTGCCCTGTTGGTTGTTTGGCCTGAAGGATCCCAGTTTATAGACTGTTGGGTGGAGCCAGGTCTTGGTGTCAAAATTGCTGCCTCAAAGATAGCTCACACCAATGAGTACTCCCCAGTGCTTTGTCACCAGTGTCCTTGTCCCCACAGTGAGCCATGGTTCCCCCACCCCACCTTCCCAAGAGACACTCTAAGACCAGCAGGTAAGTCTGGCCCAAGCTCCTATGAAGTCAGTGCTTTTTCCCTGGGTCCCAGTGTGCACAAGACCTTGTGTGCACCCTTCAAGAGGGGAGTTTCTGTTTTTGTCAGTGTTGTAGAATTTCTGCAAGCCTGCCCCATTGCCTTCAAAGTGAAATGCTTTGGGAGCTCTTTCTGATGCCAGATCCCCAGACTGGGGAGCCTGATGTGGGGCTCAGAACTCTCATTCCTGTGGGAGAACCTCTGTGATATAATTATTTTCCAGTTTATGGGTCACTCACCTGGTGGTATGGGAATTAATTATACCTCAAATATGGCTTATTTTTTGTCTTTGGGTGAAGAATATCTTTTTTCTTAAGTTCCTGCTTTTTTTTTTTTTTGGAATGATTGTTCAACAGTTAGTTGTGATTCTGCTGTTTTCATGAAAGGAGCATGAGTTCAAGTCCTTCTACTCTTGTCTTCTGCCTCTATTTTTCCATTCTTTAGAGAACAATACCCATGGCAAAAAAATTGCACGTTTTCTTAAAATTTCTATTAAGTATATAACACATCCTTAAAGTTTAGCAGGTGATATATGAGTAGAGGCCCAGGAAATAGTATAGAAAAATAGTACTTATTTCAAGAGAGACAATTTTACATATTTGGGGATTTTCAATGACTTCAGATTAAATCACTTCAGACTATAAGGAAGGAGCAATAACTGGAAAAGAGAAAGTAACAAAGATAAAAATTAACATTTTTGAGAATGTGCTAAACATAAACATTACATTAGAAATTATATATTCAGAGGACATAAGTATTTATTTATTTATTCATAAAAGGAACATTTTTTCTTTGATTATTTGATGATGATGCCATATGTCCATCATTACAAGTCTCTAGAACTGCACATATAAGAAGTCAAATTTTTACCTTGAGAACACCCTTAATAATGGAATACACAGAAAAGTTACTACAAGTTTAACAAATAATATAGTAATTATTATAAACCTAAATATATATAGTTAGCTATTGGAAAAATGAGCACAGGTACTTATTATTCTTGGATGACAGAGAGGAAGGAACTAGAAATATTTCTCAAAGATATGTGCTCTTGTTACATGGTTGTGAGCTTCTTGCTGTAAAGGAATGGTTATTGTTAAGATTTGTGTCCTCATGGTCTATTATGGTGCTGAGTGTTCAACATAAGTTTGTTGTTAATAAAGATCATGTTTCAGACTGTAGAGAAGAAACAAACATTAATTAGTTTCCAAGTGCTGACACCAGTTACACATTGCTAAACCCAGTGACCATATATTGAAAAGGACACCCATTATTTTGATGAAGACTTGGAAGTTCACAAATTAAGTGACTTGCCACTCAAAAGAAAACTTAACAATTGAAGGATAGATTCAGGATTTTAGTGATTTTGTGGCAACTCAACATACATCTCATTCAAAAATTAGGTTATTTCTGCTGTATTGGATTGTAATGTAATAATTTAAAAATCTCATAGTTCTTTATGGTAACTTAAAATGTTTAACTTCCTCAGAATAATCTCATATATTTCTTCTCCTCTTTATTGGGGGAACATATTCCCCAATTTGGAAATCAATTCCAAATGTTAAAATTGGTACTTCATATTCAGCATATTATTAACTAAGAATATTTTGTCAAATATTATTTCATTCATCTTGTAGGAATCAAATATTTTCATTTAAAACCATGAAATTAAATATCTATCCCAGGGTACAGAATCCATGAAGATTTTGATTTGCATTTTCTAGGAGTAAACTTTCTTACAATTAATTAATAAATATTAAAGAATACCTATATACTTACCCTAATGAATCTCTGAAATTAATTTTTGTAGCATTTAGCATGAAATAAAATATGAAGACTTATCTAGAATGAAGAAGAATAATAAGAAAAAAGTAAAAAAAAATTCTAGGAGTATGAGAAATAGCACATTTTGAAAACTGGTTATTAATAAACTTCAAGGTGAACAAAAGAGATTGGGGAATGATGGCAATTGATAACTATTTATTGGCTCCAACCAAATGCCAGGCAATTATCTGGCTACTGAAAATATGATCAGATAATGGAGAGACTATACATAACAAGTACATATATCAAAATTTATAAATATATAAGTGTATTTAAAAATATCAATTGGCATTCTAGTAAATTGAAATCCATTTTGGAATAACTTAGAAATGTATTTTGACATAATGCTCTTGAAACAAAACAGTAGTTTAGCAAAATAAATGAAGTGATTCAGAGAAGTCACCATAGGACCTATGAGTTTAGAACTTGGCTTGTCTGATTTCATGATGATAAACTGGACAAGGAACTGGAAGAGTGTTATAATTAAGACTAGTGGTGTTACATAAGTTGTAAAAGTAAGGTAAAATTTATATAATGGGGGCAATGAGACAACTGTCCTTGTTAGTCGTCTTATAAGGTATGACATGAATTTGAAAATGTATATGTGTGAAACAAAAGCATTCCTTTCTATTCACTAATTTTCTATGTAATTAAAAAATAATATTTTTTACTTAAAAAAAAACTGAATAATTCTAGTAATGAAACCTATGCCATGGTAACTATGAGACAATATACAGTAATTATGTTTTTATCTCTTCACAAAAACCTTCATGTTACATAATATTAACTTGAAAAGCAGGGTCTATAAAGCCAGAGTAACAACTTGGTGAAATAAATTTTTGAAACTATAAATTCACAGATTACACTATCCAAACATACATACTTGCAAGTGTAATGTATTTCAACATAGATGTTGTAAGGATAGAATATTATTATACTAAAAAGACAAAAAATAAATATGCAATATCATAAAAAAGAACATTATACTTTCTCTTATAATTTTCTTCATATGTGCTTCTCTATTTCAATTTTCATTCTGATTTTAATGGATAAGGTAACAACTTAGGCACTTTCTACTTTAGTTCTTATTACTTTACTCATGCCTCAATTTGATGTTACCAAAATTAACATTCAGAAATTCTTAGTTTTCTGAAAGCATTATTTTTTATTTTATTTATTTATTTATTTTTTAAATTGAAGTATAGTTGATTTAAAATGTTATGTTAGTTTCTGGTATACAGCAAAGTGATTCAGTCATATATACAACTTTATTCTTTTTCATATTTTTTCCATTATAGTTTATTATAAGATATTGAATATAGTTCCCTTTGCTATACAGTAGGACCTCATTTTTTATCTATTTTATATATAGTAGTTTGCATATGCTCATCCCATACTCCTAATTTATCCCTCCCCCAGGCCTTTGTCTCTTTGGTAACCATGTTTGAACCGTTTCTGTTTTATATTTTAGATTCCATGTATAAGTGATATCATATATCTGTTTTTCTCTGACTTATTTCACATAGTACAATAATCTCTTGATCCATCCATGTTGCTGCAAATGACATTATTTCAGTCTTTGTTATGGCTGAGTAGTATTCAATTTTATGTATGTGTATATATATATATATATATATATATATATATATATATATTATCTATGTATGTATGTGTGTATAGATAGATAGGTATATCTTCTTTATCCATTCATCTGTTGATGGACATTTATATTGTTTACATGTCTTGGCTATTGTAAATAGAGCTGCAGTGAATACTGGGGTGCATGTATCTTTTTGAATTAGAGTTTTCTCTGGATATATGCTCAGGAATGGGATTACTGGATCATATGAAGTTAGAACAGTCCCTCACACCATACATAAAAATAAACTCAAAATGGCTTAAAGACTTAATTTTAAGACAGGAAACCATAAAGCTCCTAGAAGAGAACATAGGCAAAACATTCTCTGACATAAATTTTAGCAATATTTCCTTAGGTCAGTCTTCCAAGGAGACAGAAATAAAAGCAAAAATAAACCAATTGGGACCTAATCAAATGTAAGCTTTTGCACAACAAGGGAAACTATAAACAAAATGAAAAGACATCCTATGGACTGGGAGAAAATATTTGCAAGTGATGTGACCAACAAGGGTTTAATTTCCAATATATACAAACATGAAATACAACTCAAAAACAAAAACAAAACAAAACAACCTAATCAAAAAATGTACAGAAGATCTAAATAGACATTTCTCCAAAGAAGACATACAGATGGCCAATAGGCACATGAAAAGATGATCAACATCACCAATTATTAGAGAAATGAAAAACTACAATGAAGTATCACCTCACACAGGTCAGAATGACCATTAATAAAATGTCTACAAATAATAAATGCTGGAGAGCATGTGGAGGAAAACAAACTTTCCTGCACTGTTGGTGGGAATGTAAATTGGTGCAGCCACTATTGAAAACACTGTGGAATGGATTTAAATACTACCAAATGTAAAATAGATAGCTAGTGGGAAGAAGCCACATAGCACAGGGAGATCGGCTCAGTGCTTTGTGACCACCTAGAGGGGTGGGATAGGGAGGGTAGGAGGGAGACACAAGAGGGAGGAGATATGGGGATATATATATATATATATATATATATATATATATATATATATATATATATATATGGCTGGTTCACTTTGTTATAAACCAGAAACTAACACACGACTGTAAAGCAATTATACTCCAAAAAGATGTTAAAAAAATTGTCCTTAAAAAACTAAAAATTGTTACCATAAGAAAGCATTTTTTGATGTAATTTCTGTTTTTCTGTGATTCAAAATTATTATTTTTGTTACATAAATTCATAATCTAACTTTCTACAGTTTTATGATTAATACTTTTCTTTGAAGGAAAATCACTGATTTCTATACAAAATTTTACTTTAACAGGTTATGTATTATCCAGCTGCATTAAAATAACTCTGGGCTTATGCAATTTTAAAAAATGACTTTTAACTTCTACTTTATTTCCAAAATCAAAAGTATATTTTTAATTTTTAAGGAAAATAATGTTCAGTGCATTTCTGTGTAAAAGGGTAGAATGAAGTCTTTGTTTTTGCTGTTAAAATTATTTCCAGTTTTACTTAATAAGCTTAAATGTTTTTCTTCAGTGATGCTAACATTGAGTAAGTTCTGTAGTAAAAAGTGTACATATTCTCTTTCAGGGTTCTGATTGAATATGCTATTATTTTTAATTCTTGGTGGAAAAACAGAATTTATACCATAAGAATTTTTTTTGTTTTGTTTTGTTTTTTTTCAGTACGTGGGCCTCTCACTGTTGTGGCCTCTCCTGTGTGGAGTACAGGCTCCGGATGCACAGGCTCAGTGGCCATGGCTCACAGGCCTAGTTGCTCCGCAGCATGTGGGATCTTCCCAGGCTGGGGCATGAACCCGTGTCCCCTGCATTGGCAGGTGGACTCTCAACCACTGCACCACCAGGGGAGCACTATACCATAAGAACTTTGAAAGATTTCTCCTTTTTTTTTTTTTTTTTTAATTCATCTCAATTCTTTTGTTGATTGAATAACCATGCACCAAGCCTATACCTTATAGAGTTCTGGAGCTTTAACTGATTCTCTCAACTTAGTTAAGGAAACTTGAAAAACACTGTTCACAGCCCTCTGTGTTACAATTAGGAGAGAGACTACATTATACATTCTCTTATGGAAGCATAGTGAGCCTTCGGGCTAAATAACATAATAGGAAATATTACACTTAGGTTTTAATATCGCCATGCAACAGACTATCTATATGAATTTGTGTGTCATGTTACATAAATAAAATGATAAATGAGATGTACATGGAACTTAATGTCATACATGAATATTTTCATCTTCTCATAAAAATATAAATGACTGCCTATTTTCTTACTAGTTAATTTATAGGAGGAGGATAAAATTCTACAAATTTTATGTAAGACCTACAATATACCAGGCAATGTGCTGAGAGTTTCACATTTGTTAACAATTAAAAAACCTACAAGTCCATCATAAAGTCACTAAAAAGCCTGAGTGTAATGCCTTTGAGAGATCTCTGTTTCCAAATAATATTTTACATACTCATGGTGTTCTCAATAAAGTTTTTATTAATATGCCATTGGTAAACTAAAGCAAAACCAAAGGAAAAAAATATATATATATATAATGTATATTCTATATATTATATATAGAATGTGTACAGTTGAAGAATATGATCTACTCTAGGGTTAATTGTTCTTCCTAAAATACTATAACGTATATGGGTATAATAACAAACTTTTCAAAGTAATAGTGATATTGTGTGGTATCTTGTTATTTTTAATATTCTTATATAATACAATAAAAATTGATAATAAACATATTTATTCACCTTCTTACTTTATTTCTTTCTTTATTCATTTATTATTTCATGATTACATTTATTCATTTAGAACCAATCACTGTTCTACATGCTGTGGATAAAGCAATAAACAACAACAAAACAGTTTTCATGAAGCTAACTTTCTACGAGACGTATAGTTCAAGTAATGCTGGCTTCTGTAACAGATAATTCTAAAATACCCAATAGATGAAACAAAAAAAGGTTTAATTTATTCTTAGTTGGGGCCTTCCCTATGATTAAATTAAGCAAACAGCTTTTTTTTTTTTTTTTTTTGTCTTTCCATCTTGAAGCACAATTTCCCTCAGGGCCTTGGATTACATTCCATTCAGATGGCTGATGGGGAAAGAGAACAAGGGAGGAAAGCACAACAGTCTCTTAAGTATTTCAGCTAAAGAGGGAAAAATTACTTTTGTTCACATTTCATGAGTGAGAACCAGGTTAAGGCCCTAAGGCATGGGGAGCAACACAAGGGGAATGTAATTCTGACTTCACAACTGATTCCAAACAAAATTAGACCCTGTGGATAGAGCAAGATGTTAATGGTCAGCTAACTGTCATTGCAAATGTCCACCATGATGATATACAAACCTTATTTCTCTTTTCTTTTCCAACACAGAACACATTTTCCTTTCCCCAAAGAAGGCAAACCAAGTTACCTTTAAAGCAGCAACCAATTTAAAGTCCAGTTTATGAAGAGTTTCCTCCATAAGTTCTAGATATGGTTCTTCTCAGGGCAGCAAAGTGAGCTAAAATAGATTAGTTTCTGCCACTCCAAAACATAGAATGTATAGGAGTAGAGCTGGGACTAAGTAAAATTACAATTAAAACAAAAACAAACAGTAACAACAAACTTGAGAAAGGAAAGAATTAAGGCCACACAGCACTTATCATCATAGGTATAATGAAATCTGAGCTGAATGACATTGTGAGGATGACTGTTCTCCTTTTCGAGTTAGGTACAATTTCTTATTTTTGGTAGAAATTCTTTTATCCATTGTTCTTCATGAGTTATTTCTCTGTATGGCAAGGGGAGAAGTTATCCCTTGTGCATTATTCTCTTTGGCAACATCTGAAGCTGAGATAGAAACTGTGCCTTCATGAGATGCTGTAAATTTCTTCAGTCAGTTTTAAGACTTAACAAGCTTAGTGCCTGAGAATTATTTTAATTCTCAAAATAAAAGCAGGCTTTTTTTTGACCTGGACAAACAAGATACATAATTAGCATTCCAGTTTTGAACTTTTTTGCTTAGATCCATAGTTTCAATGAGTAAATGTTCAACCTTGAGTGTTATGTCAGAAACTTTGCTTTGTTTTCCATGTCACTTACTAAGCCAATGATATAGCTAATCTTTACTTTAAGAACACATTTCATTATTATTCATTAGAATTTAAGGTCATTCTAGATGTAGTAAAGATCAGTTCTGAATTCTTGACAACTTGACATAATCAATCTTCATTTTATTTCTAGGTCACACTCTACTAAGAATGCTCCTGATCAAGCAGCCTTCCATTTGGTTATTTTTGAAAAATGACAGACACTTCCATACTGTAACTCAGTACACTTCTTTGCCTTCAGTTTCCTCTCTATTAAAGATAAGTAGGGGAAAAGCTTCTTAGAGAGCACACTTGTTTGTTAACTCAGAAGGGACACACAAGTTTTATGCTTACATTTTATTTACTGCAAATAATCGTGTGGCTCCACTAGATACAACAGTGGTTTAGGAATGTAATCATAGGCAGGCATTCTCTTTTAGGCATTAATTTTATGTAATGAATAGAGTCTGTGTCTTTGATCAACTAGTTGCTTTTAACATATGATTAAAGACACTAAAATTAAAGGAAAAGAAGGATGACATACAATGTCAAATTATGTTATATATTATGAAGTAAAACAAAGTTGGTTAAATGGATAGTAAGTGATATTTGGAGAGGGGTTTATTTCATCTTATAGGGTGTAAAAACCTGAGGGGAGAAAGGGGGTGATCCATGTGGGTATTGACTTCCAGCAAATGAAAAAGTAGCAAATGAAAATATTCTAGGCAAAATGTGCTTAGAATTTTGAAGAAGAACGTGGAAGGATATTATACATGAAACAGTCAGTGAGGTGAGTATGGAAAAAGAATGATCAGAGATGTATCTGGATCTGAATCACATAGCATCTTACAAGATGTTAATAATTTTGGAATTTGCTCTGAGTGAAGTGGGAAGTTATCAGATGATTTTAAGCAGAAAGGCAATATGATCTTACAAAAAAGTTGCAAAAATGATATTCCAAGAACCCATGTATATCTTCACTGTTTCCCCTGATGTTTACATTAAAAAAATATATGGTGAAGATATCGATACAGGAAATTAATATTGATACAATATTACTAATGCACAGATTTTATTTGAATTTTACTAGTTAACTCAATACAGTTCCTTTTCTGGTTGAAGATCTAATCCAGAATTGTACATTTCTCTTAGTTGTCACATCTCCTTAGTCCCCTTCATTCTAGAGCAGCCCTTCAATTATTACTTGTCTTTCACAGTCTTGACCATTTGGAAAAGCACTGACTGATTATTTAACAGAATGTCCTTGGAAATGGATCTATGTGATGTTTCCTCAAATTAGACTGAGTTTGTGCAATTTTGGCAGGAATATAAAAGAAGTGTTGCTTTGTTCTCTTCAGGGTAATATACCAGCAAATAATATTGACATGTCTTCTTACCAGTAAAATTAGAGCATTTTTGGGGAGTAGTACCTGCCATGTTTCTCCACTATAAATTTCTATTTTTCTATTTGTAATTAATCACTATCTGTTGGGAGATATTTTGATACTATGAAAATACCCTGTTTATCATTAAACTTTTGCCCAATTAATATAATATCCCTCAGTTATTGCCTACAACAATGATTATTTTGGTATTTGTCAAACAGTGATTTTCTATGTCCATCCTTCTTTCTACATTGATTAGTATGAATTCTAATATAAGGAAAAATTATTCTTTACTCTTCATTAATTCACTTGGTTCTTTATATCAGTATGTAATCATGAATATTTATTTTCTTCTAGCATTATAATTCAGTAGCAACATTGCTTATTTCATTTGTTAAAAATATTATTTGGCCATTGAGAAATTCTTCCTAGTAAGTCCTATAATTTCTTGATATGCCCTCATCATTTTGTTAAAACAATTTCTTACTTTCTGTCACCACAAGATATTACAGTCTCATTTTCTACTTTTCAGCCACAGCCCTAGAATCAACAATTTATCCAAAAAACTTCTTTGTTGCATTGTATTTAAAAACCAACATCTAGGTGCTGAGTGTTCCTATTAATGCCAGATGCCATTTTTTGTAAGTCTCTTTAATGAACAGCAGTCAAAAATATACATATAAACACTCAAAAAACTGCTTCAATCTCTATATGTATTTAAGATAAGAAAGCCTAGTGTAACTGATGTGTCTGTGGACATGAGAGTAAAATAAAATGAGGTTAAATATATCCGGGGCAAGGTAATCTGTGGTCTTGTACACCATGATAAGTCTAGCTTTTATTGTAAGAGTGATGAGAAGCCATTGAAAGGGTAAAGCATGTGCAGAATATGATGTGATTCACAATAACAAAAGATAACTTTACCTGTAAAAAGATGATTGCAGTTAGGATCTACTGGGATGTGATATTTAAAATAAGTAAAGGGCACAAAAGAAAATAAATGAGATTTAAAAGATAGTAAGAAAAGATGTGGGGGAAGAAGCTAAGGCACACAGTTATCTCTTTCTAAGCATTTACATTAATATTATGGCCAAAATTCATAAGCTTGTCTTCCCATAGCAGGGGAAAATAAAAACAACTTTTGGGTAGCAATGAGTTAACCTGCAGAAATAAGTGCCTTAAGAGGTATTTGTCATTTTGAGTAAATGGTTCATGACTGACCTTGTGTTGGAAAAATAGTTCAAATGTCTCAACATGTATAAGTAAGAAATGACTATGTAAAGCAAACCTTAAATCACGAATGATAGAGAGATTTTAATCGAATTACACACAAAGGAAACCAGCTGAGACTAATCCTATGAATCATGGCCCTAGCTGATCACACTACTTGTTTCAGGAGATTAAAAAGACAGAAGTCAAGGCAAATTGCACACCCTCAAAATACCGATTGAAGACTAATGGAGAATCTCAGTTAAGTAGACATGGAAAAAGTAAAACATATCCACTTTATACTTGGGCAAATAGAATGAGTTGGCTAAATATATATGAGAAACAAATAACCCACATAATTACTTGCAAAGTATCAAAACAAAAAAAGAAAGAATTTCAAAAGAAAAGTTCAGATGGAAAAGGATAATATTCATGAAAAAAAAAACATTTCCAAGTAACATAGTTTTTCAGAAAAATGCATAGTTTCCCAGATGTAAAAGGGAAGAAAAGTGAGATTGTTAAAGAAAAAGAAAAAGAAAAAAAAAAAATCAGAGGCATGAGAGGGAGTGGCTAAGATAGAAAAGTAAGAAGACCCTGATCTCACCTCCTCCCACAGGTATTCCCAAATTACAGCTATTTACAACTATCAATGAGAATGACTGGGTGCCTAGAAGAAAATATTTTCCACAACTAAACATATAAAGAAGGAATCACAATAAGATGGGAGGGAGGGGAGGAGATATAGTATAATCAAGACACATAGCCCTGAGTAGGCAACCCACAAATAATGCCATAATAATTGCAGATGTTCTTCCCAAAGAGTGAAGGGTCCAAGCCACACATCAAACTCCTCAGTCCAGGAAACCTGCATAAAAAGATTTTGCCTGGGGGTTGTGGAAAGATGGCAGAGGAGTAAGACGAGGAGATCACCTTCCTCCACACAAATACACCAGAAATACATCTACATGTGGAACAACTCCTACAGAACACCTACTGAATGCTGGCAGAAGACCTCAGACCTCCCAAAAGGCAAGAAACTCCCCACGTACCTGGGTAGGGCAAAAGAAAAAAAAAACATTAATTAAAAACAGAGACAAAAGAATAGGGACGGCACCTGCACCAGTGGGAGGGAGCTGTGAAGGAGGAAAGGTCTCCACACACTAGGAAGCCCCTTCGCGGGCAGAGATTGCAGAAGGCAGAGTGGGGAGCTTCGGAGCCACGGAGGAAAGCACAGCAACAGGGGTGCGGAGGGCAAAGTGGAGAAATTCCCGCATAGAGGATCGGTGCCGACCAGCACTCACCAGCCCGAGAGGCTTGTGTGCTCACCCGCTGGGGCGGGCGGGGCTGCGAGCCGAGGCTTGGGTTTCGGTCGGAGCTCAGGGAAAGGACTGGAGTTGGAGGCTTGAGCATAGCCCGAAGGGGTTAGTGCGCCACGGCTAGCCGGGAGGGAGTCCGGGGAAAAGTCTGCACCTGCTGAGGAGGCAAGAGACTTTTTCTTCCCTCTTTGTTTCCTGGGGCGCGAGGAGAGGGGTTTTAAGAGCGCTGCCTAAAGGAACTCCAGAAACGGGCGCGAGCCGCGGCTAAAAGCACGGTCCTCAGAGACGGGCACGGGCCGCGTCTAAAAGCTCGGACACCAGACGGGCATGAGATGCTAAGGCTGCTGCTGCCGCCACCAAGGGGCCTGTGTGCGAGCACAGGTCACTATCCACACCCCCATTCCGGGGAGCCTGTGCAGCCCGCCACTGCCAGGTTCCCGGGATCCAGGGACAACTTTTCCGGGAGAACACATAGCGCGCCTCAGGTTGGTGCAACGTCACGCCGACTTCTGCCGCCGCAGGCCCGCCCCGCACTCCGTGCCCCTCCCTCCCCCCCCCGGCCTGAGTGCGCCAGAGCCCCCGAGTCAGCGGCTCCTTTAACCCCGTCCTGTCTGAGCAAAAAACAGACGCCCTCCAGCGACACACACGCAGAGGCAGGGCCAAATCGAAAGCTGAGCCCCTGTGAGCTGTGAGAACAAAGAAGAAAAAGGGAGATCTCTTCCCAGCAGCCTCAGAAACAGCGGATTAAAGCTCCACAATCAACATGATGTACTCTGCCTCTGTGAAATACATGAATAGACAGCGAATCATCCCAAATTGAGGAGGCGGACTTCTAGAGCAAGATCTATGATTTTTTCCCCTTTTCCTCTTTTTGTGAATGTGTATGTGTATGCTTCTTTGTGAGATCTTGTCTGTATGGGTTTGCTTCCACCATTTGTCCTAGCGTTCAATCCGTCCATTGTTTTTTCGTTTTTTTTAAATTTTTTTCTTAATAATTAATTTTAATTTAAAGAACTCTATTATACTTTACCTTCTTTCTATCTTTCTTTCCTTCCTTCCCTCCTTTAGACAACGAATCATCCCAAATTGAGGAGGTGGACTTGGAGAGCAAGTTTTATGATTTTTTCCCCTTTACCTCTTTTTGTGAGCGTATATGTGTATGCTTCTATGTAAGATTTTATCTCTATAGCTTTGCTTCCACCATTTGTCTTAAGATTCAATCCATCCCTTTTTTTTTCTCTAAATAATTATTTTTTAATTCAATAAATTTATTATACTTTATTTTATTTTACTGTATCTTCTTTCTTTCTATATTTTTTCCTTACTTCCCTCCTTCCTTCCTTCCTTCGCTCCTCCCTCCATCCCTCCCTCCTTTCTTTCCTTCTTGCCTTCTTCCTTTCATTTCTTCTTTCTTTCTTTCTTCCTTCCCTCCCTCCTTCCTTCGTTCCTTCCTTCCCTCCTTTTTTTCTTTCTTTCTTTCCTATTTCCTCCTACTTGTACTAATTCTCTCTAATTTCTCTCCCTTTTATTCTGAGCCGAGTGGATGAAAGGCTCTTGCTGTTCCAGCCAGGAGTCAGGACTCTGCCTCTGAGGTGGGAGAGCCAACTTCAGGACACTGATCAAAAAGAGACCTCCCAGCCCCACATAATATCAAATGGCTAAAATCTCCCAGAGATCTCCATCTCAACACTAGCACCCAGGTTCACTCAATGACCAGCCAGCTACAGTGCTGGACAACCTATGCCAACCATATAGCAAGACAGGAACACAACCCCACCCACTAGCAGAGAGGCTGCCTAAAATCATAATAAGTCCACAGATACCCCAAAACACACCACCAGACGTGGACCTGCCCACTAGAGAGACAAGATCTAGCCTCATACACCACAACACAGCCAATAGTCCCCTCCACCAGGAAGCCTACACAACCCACTGAACCAACCTTAGCCACTGGAGACAGACATTCAAAACAACGGGAACTACGAACTCGCAGCCTGCAAAAAGGTGAACCCAATCACAGTAAGATAAGCAAAATGAGAAGACAGAAAAACACACAGCAGATGAAGGAGCAAGATAAAAACGCACCAGACCTAACAAATGAAGAGGAAATAGGCAGTCTACCTGAAAAAGAGTTCAGAATAATGATAGTAAAGATGATCCAAAATCTTGGAAATAGAATGGACAAAATGCAAGAAACAGTTAACAAGGACCTAGAAGAAATAAAGATGAAACAGACAATGATGAACAACACAATAAATGAAATGAAAAATACTCTAGATGGGATCAATAGCAGAATAAATGAGGCAGAAGAACGGATAAGTGACCTGGAAGATAAAATAGTGGAAATAACTACTGCAGAGCAGAATAAAGAAAAAAGAATGAAAAGAACTGAGGACAGTCTCAGAGACCTCTGGGACAACATTAAACGCACCAACATTCGAATTATAGGGGTTCCAGAAGAAGAAGAGAAAAAGAAAGGGACTGAGAAAATATTTGAAGAGATTATAGTTGAAAACTTCCCTAATATGGGAAAGGAAATAGTTAATCAAGTCCAGGAAGCACAGAGAGTCCCATACAGGATAAATTCAAGGAGAAATACGCCAAGACACATATTAATCAAACTGTCAAAAACTAAATACAAAGAAAGCATATTAAAAGCAGCAAGGGAAAAACAACAAATAACACACAAGGGAATCCCCATAAGGTTAACAGCTGATCTCTCAGCAGAAACTCTACAAGCCAGAAGGGAGTGGCAGGACATACTGAAAGTGATGAAGGAGAAAAACCTGCAACCAAGATTACTCTACCCAGCAAGGATCTCATTCAGATTTGATGGAGAAATTAAAACCTTTACAGACAAGCAAAAGCTGAGAGAGTTCAGCACCACCAAACCAGCTTTACAACAAATGCTAAAGGAACTTCTCTAGACAAAAACACAAGAGAAGGAAAAGTCCTATAATAACGAACCCAAAACAATTTAGAAAATGGGAATAGGAACATACATATCGATAATTACCTTAAATGTAAATGGACTAAATGCTCCCACCAAAAGACACAGATTGGCTGAATGGATACAAAAACAAGACCCATATATATGCTGTCTACAAGAGACCCACTTCAGACCTAGAGACACATACAGACTGAAAGTAAGGGGATGGAAAAAGATATTCCATGCAAATGGAAACCAAAAGAAAGCTGGAGTAGCAATTCTCATATCAGACAAAATAGACTTTAAAATAAGGACTATCAGAAGAGACAAAGAAGGACACTACATAATGATTAAGGGATCGATCCAAGAAGAAGATATAACAATTGTAAATATTTATGCACCCAACATAGGAGCACCTCAATACATAAGGCAAAAACTAGCAGCCATAAAAGGGGAAATCGACAGTAACACATTCATAGTAGGGGACTTCAACACCCCACTTTCACCAATGGACAGATCATCCAAAATGAAAATAAATAAGGAAACACAAGCTTTAAATGATACATTAAACAGGATGGACTTAATTGATATTTATAGGACACTCCATCCAAAAACAACAGAATACACATTTTTCTCAAGTGCTCATGGAACATTCTCCAGGATAGATCATATCTTGGGTCACAAATCAAGCCTTGGTAAATTTAAGAAAATTGAAATTGTATCAAGTATCTTTTCCGACCACAACGCCATGAGACTAGATATCAATTATAGGAAAAGATCTGTAAAAAATACAAACACATGGAGGCTAAACAATACACTACTTAATAACGAAGTGATCACTGAAGAAATCAAAGAGGAAATTAAAAAATACCTAGAAACAAATGACAAATGGAGATACAGTGACCCAAAACCTGTGGGATGCAGCAAAAGCAGTTCTAAGAGGGAAGTTTATAGCAATACAAGCCCACCTTAAGAAGCAGGAAACAGCTCGAATAAGCAACCTAACCTTGCACCTCAAGCAATTAGAGAAAGAAGAACAAAAAAAACCAAAGTTAGCAGAAGGAAAGAAATCATAAAAATCAGATCAGAAATAAATGAAAAAGAAATGAAGGAAACAATGGCAAAGATCAATAAAGCTAAAGGCTGGTTCTTTGAGAAGATAAACAAAATAGATAAACCATTAGCCAGACTCATCAAGAGGAAAAGGGAGAAGACTCAAATCAATAGAATTAGAAATGAAAAAGGAGAAGTAACAACTGACACTGCAGAAATAAAAAAAATCATGAGGGATTACTACAAGCAACTCTATGCCAATAAAATGGGCAATCTGGAAGAAATGGACAAATTCTTAGAAATCCACAAACTACGAAGACTCAATCAGGAAGAAATAGAAAATATGAACAGACCAATCACAAACACTGAAATTGAAACCGTGATTAAAAATCTTCCAACAAACAAAAGCCCAGGACCAGATAGCTTCACAGGAAAATTCTATCAAACATTTAGAGAAGAGCTAACACCTATCCTTCTCAAACTCTTCCAAAATATAGCAGAGGGAGGAACACTCCCAAACTCATTCTACGAGGCCACCATCACCTTGATACCAAAACCAGACAAGGATGTCACAAAGAAAGAAAACTACAGGCCAATATCACTGATGAACATAGATGCAAAAATCCTCAACAAAATACTAGCAAACAGAATCCAACAGCACATTAAAAGGATCATACACCATGATCAAGTGGGGTTTATTCCAGGAATGCAAGGATTCTTCAATATACGCAAATCTATCAATGTGATTAACCATATTAACAAATTGAAGGAGAAAAACCATATGATCATCTCAATAGATGCAGAGAAAGCTTTTGACAAAATTCAACACCCATTTATGATAAAAACCCTGCAGAAAGTAGGTGTAGAGGGAACTTTCCTCAATATAATAAAGGCCGTATATGACAAGCCCACAGCCAACATCATCCTCAATGGCGAAAAACTGAAAGCATTTCCACTAAGGTCAGGAACAAGACAAGGTTGCCCACTCTCACCACTCTTATTCAACATAGTTTTGGAAGTTTTAGCCACAGCAATCAGAGAAGAAAAGGAAATAAAAGGAATCCAAATCGGAAAAGAAGAAGTAAAGCTGTCACTGTTTGCAGATGACATGATACTATACATAGAGAATCCTAAAGATGCTACCAGAAAACTACTAGAGCTAATCAATGAATTTGGTAAAGTAGCAGGATACAAAATTAATGCACAGAAATCTCTGGCATTCCTATATACTAATGATGAAAAATCTGAAAGTGAAATCAAGAAAACACTCCCATTTACCATTGCAACAAAAAGAATAAAATATCTAGGAATAAACCTACCTAAGGAGACAAAAGACCTGTATGCAGAAAATTATAAGACACTGATGAAAGAAATTAAAGATGATACAAACAGATGGAGAGATATACCATGTTCTTGGATTGGAAGAATCAACATTGTGAAAATGACTCTACTACCCAAAGCAATCTATAGATTCAATGCAATCCCTATCAAACTACCACTGGCATTTTTCACAGAACTAGAACAAAAAATTTCACAATTTATATGGAAACACAAAAGACCCCGAATAGCCAAAGTAATCTTGAGAACAAAAAACAGAGCTGGAGAAATCAGGCTGCCTGACTTCAGACTATACTACAAAGCTACAGTAATCAAGACAGTATGGTACTGGCACAAAAACAGAAAGATAGATCAATGGAATAGGATAGAAAGCCCAGAGATAAACCCATGCACATATGGACACCTTATCTTTGATAAAGGTGGCAGGAACGTACAGTGGAGAAAGGACAGCCTCTTCAATAAGTGGTGCTGGGAAAACTTGACAGGTACATGTAAAAGTATGAGATTAGATCACTCCCTAACACCATACACAAAACTAAGCTCAAAATCGATTAAAGACCTAAATGTAAGGCCAGAAGCTATCAAACTCTTAGAGGAAAACATAGGCAGAACACTCTCTGACATAAATCACAGCAGGATCTTTCTTGACACATCTCCTAAAGTAATGGAGATAAAAACAAAAATAAACAAATGGGACCTAATGAAACTTCAAAGCTTTTGCACAGCAAAGGAAACCATAAACAAGATCAAAAGACAAGCCTCAGAATGGGAGAAAATATTTGCAAATGAATCAACTGACAAAGGCTTAATCTCTAAAATTTACAGGCAGCTCATGCAGGGCAATAACAAAAAAATAAACAACCCAATCCAAACATGGGCAGAAGACCTAAATAGACATTTCTCCAAAGAAGATATACAGATTGCCAACAAAGACATGAAAGAATGCTCAACATCATTAATCATTAGAGAAATGCAAGCCAAAACTACAATGAGATATCATCTCACACCGGTCAGAATGGCCATCATCATAAAAATCTAGAAACAATAAATGCTGGAGAGGGTGTGGAGAAAAGGGAACACTCTTGCACTGCTGGTGGGAATGTGATTTGGTTCAGCCACTATGGAGAAGAGTATGGAGGTTCCTTAAAAAACTAACAATGGAACTACCATATGACCCAGCAATCCCACTACTGGGCAT
Source organism: Lipotes vexillifer (assembly GCF_000442215.2). NCBI lineage: Eukaryota > Metazoa > Chordata > Mammalia > Artiodactyla > Lipotidae > Lipotes > Lipotes vexillifer. Next base: position 2,959,622 of record NW_006787679.1, read on the forward strand.
ATACTCTGAGAAAACTATCATTCAAAAAGTATCACATACCAAAATGTTCATTGCAGCTCTATTTACAATAGCCCAGAGATGGAAATAGCCTAAGTGTCCATCATCAGATGAATGGATAAAGAAGATGTGGCACATATATACAATGGAATATTACTCAGCCATAAAAAGAAACGAAATTGAGCTATTTGTAATGAGGTGGATAGAACTAGAGTCTGTCATACAGAGTGAAGTAAGTCAGAAAGAGAAGGACAAATACTGTATGCTAACACATATATATGGAATTTAAGAAAAAAAAATGTTATGAAGAACCTAGAGGTTAAACAGGAATGAAGACACAGACCTACTGGAGAACAGATTTGAGGATATGGGGAGGGAGAAGGGTGAGGTGTGATAGGGCGAGAGAGAGACATGGACATGTATATACTAACAAACGTAAGGTAGATACCCTGTGGGAAGCAGCCGCATGGCACAGGGATACCGGCTCGGTTCTCTGTGGCTGCCTGGAGGGCTGGGATAGGGAGGGTGGGAGGGAGGGAGACAAAGAGGGAAGAGATATGCAAACATATGTATATGTATAACTGATTCACTCTGGTATAAAGTAGAAACTAACACACCATTGTAAAGCAGTTATACCCCAATAAAGATGTTAAAAAAATAAATAATAATAAAAAAATAAGATTTTGCCCCAAGAATGTCTGGCATTGGGACTTGCATATGGGAGACCTGGGGACCTGTAGGAAACAGAGACATTGCTCTTAAAGGGTGCATGCAAAATCTCACATGATCTGAGACCAAGCTCAGTGGCAATGATTTGAAAATATCCTGGGTTAGATACACTTGCTGATTTTGGAGAGCCTCCCAGAGAAGCAGAAGGCAACTAAGACTCCTTTTGATAGTGGAGATGCTGGTAGCCACAAGTTTGGGGAGCTTGCTCTACCATGAGGACAGTGGTGCTGACAAGAAATATTTTGGAATCTTTCCCTGACCTGTTAGTGCTGGAGGGCTTACCCACCCACAAGCCAGTTGGCATCATTACTAGGACACCCCAGGCTGAGCATCAAGCCACATAGGGAGCCAAGCCCACACCAAAAAGGCCAGCATCATGTTCCTACAATTCCCTCAGAAGCTGCCCTGAGACCTCATACTAGCAGCTTGTAACAGTCCCACATTCTGTGGGCCATGTAGCTTACTATGAATAGCTCTGGCCACACCCACCAGAGGGCTGGCACAAAAGACAGGGCTTAGCAGCCAGCTGGGCTGGGCCAAGCCCCACCTACCAGTAAACCCACAATAGTTGTTCACACCACAACATAATGACACATACAACATATATAGGGTGCATCCTGAGAGCATATTAGCTCTAGTCACCATAAAGTAGTGTGCCACTGAGCCTTATAGGACATCTAAATAAAACCATTTCTCCCAGGTCAAGAAATGTACCCAACATACCTAAGGCATAGAAATAAACATAGAGAATTAGATAAAATGAGGAGACTGAGGAATATGTTCCAAATAAATAAATAAAAAGAAGACAAACCTCAGAAAATGAACTAAATGAAATGAAGATAAGCATTCTACTAGATAAAGAGTTCAAAGTAATGATTAAGTGATTCAATGAATGTGGGAGAAGAATGGGTGAACAGAGTGAGAATTTTAACTAGAGTTAGAAGATATAAAGAAGAATCAAACAGAGGTTAAGAATACTGTAACTGAAGTAAAAAATACATTAGAGTAGATTAAATGATATGGAAGAATGGATCAATAAACTGAAGGACAGAATAATGGAAATCACCCAAGCTGAACAGGAAAAATAATTTCAAAATTGAGGATAGTGTAAGAGACTTCCAGGACAATATCAAGCATACTAACATTAACAGTCTAGGCATTCCAAAAGGGGAAGAGAGAGAGAAAAAGGCAGAGAACTTATTTGAAGAATTATAGCTGAAAATTTTCCTAATTTAGGGAAGGAAATGGACATAAAAGTCCAGAAAACACAAGTCCCAAAAAAATAAATCCAAAGAGTTTCATACCAAGACACACTATAATTAAAATGACAAAAATTAAAGATATAGAAAGAATCTTAAAAGTGGCAATAGAAAAGCAACTAGTTACAGACAAGGGAACTCTCACATGGTCATCAGCTGACTTTTGGGTAGTACCTTTGCAGGCCAGAAGACTGTATACTCAAGATATATTTCGAAGGAATGAAATAAAAATCCAACAACCGATACTCTACCTGACTCTACATATCATTGAGATTGAAGGAGACTTAAAGGGTTTTACAAGCAAGTAAAAGTTAAAAGATTTCAGCACCACTAAACCAGCTTTATAAGAAATATTAAAAGGGCTTCTCTAAGCAGAAAAGAAAAGGCCACAATTAGAAATATGAAAATTAGAAAGGTAAGCCTTATTGGTAAATGAAATCATATAGTAAAGATATGTAGATCAACCATTTAAAAAATTAGTAGAAACTTTAAAAAGCAAAAGTAATAAAATCATCTATATCAACAATAAGTAGTTAAGGGTTATACAATACAAAAATGTGTAAAATATAATGTTAAAAACTTAAAGGTGGTGAAGGAAATTAAAAAGGCAGGATTATTAAAATATATTTGATCTTAAGAGATCAACAACTTAAAATAACCATGAATATAAATATAAATAGCTTGTTATAGATGAAGCTCATGGTAAAAAAATAAACAAACTAAAAACTTATAACAGATATACACACACACACAAATAGAAAAGAATCAAAACAACACTGAAGACAGTGATCATATTACAAGTGAAGATAACAAAAGAGGAAGAAAGGAACTAAAAAAAAAACTACAAAAACAACCAGAAAACAATAAACGAAATGGCAATAGATACATACTTATCAATAATTACTTTAAATGTAAATGGAATAAATACTCCTATCAAAATAATAGAGGGACTGAATGAATTCAAAATAAATTACCCATATATATGCTGTTTATAGGAGACTCACTTGAGATCTAAAGAAGACACACTCAGACTGAAAGTGAAGAAATAGAAAAAGGTATTCTATGCAAATGGAAACAAAATGAAAGCTGAAGTACCCATACCTATACAAAGTAGATTATAAAACAAAGAATGGAACAAGAGAAAAGAAGGACATTATATAATGATAAAGAATTCAACACCCAAGAGATACAAATTGTAAGTATATATGAACCTAACACAGAAGCACCTAAATACATAAACCAAATATTAAGAAATATCAAGGGGCTCTATGAGGAGGGGGGAGGGGAAGATGGTGGAAGAGTAAGACGTGGAGATCATCTTCCTCCCACAGATACACCAGAAATACATCTACACGTGGAGCAACTCCTACAGAATACCTACTGAATGCTGGCAGAAGACCTCAGACCTCCAAAAGGCAAGAAACTCCCTGGGTAGGGCAAAGGAAAAAAAGAAGAAAACAGAGACAGAGGAATAGGGATGGGACCTGCACCAGTGGGAGGGAGCTGTGAAGGAGGAAAGGTTTCCTCACACTAGGAAGCCCCTTTGCGGGCAGAGGGGGGAGCTTCAGAGCCTCAGAGGAGAACACAGCAACAGGGGTGCAGAGGGAAAAGCGGGGAGATTCCCACACAGAGGATTGGTGCTGACTGGCACTCACCAGCCCGAGAGGCTTGTCTGTTCACCCACTGGGGCAGATGGGGCTGCAAGCTGAGGCTTGGGCTTTGGTCAGAGGGCAGGGAGAGGACTGGGGTTGGCTGCGTGATCACAGCCTGAAGGGGTTAGTGCACCACGGCTAGACGGGAGGGAGTCAAGGAAAAGGTCTGGAGCTGCCGAACAGGCAAAAGACTTTTTCTTCCCTCTTTGTTTCCTGGTGCACGAGGAGAGGGGTTTAAGAGCACTGCTTAAAGGAACTTCAGATACGGGCCCGAGCCATGGCTAAAAACACGGACCCCAGAGAAGGGCATGAGCCGTGGCTAAAAGCACGGACCCCAGAGACGGGCAAGAGATGCTAAGGCTGCTGCTACCGCCACCAAGGGGCCTGTGTGTGAGCACAGGTCCCTATCCACACCCCTTTTCCGGGGAGCCTGTGCAGCCTGCCACTGCCAAGTTCCCAGGATCCAGGGACAACTTCCCCGGGAGAACGCACGGCAGGCCTCAGGCTGATGCAACATCACACTGGCCTCTGCCGCCGCAGGCTCGCCCTGCACTCAGCACCCCTCCCTACCCACGGCCTGAGTGTGCCAGAGTCCCAGAAAAAGCGATTCCTCTAACCTCATACTGTATGAGCAAAACAAGACGCCCTCCAGCGACCTACACGCAGAGGCGGGGCCAAATCCAAAGCTGAGCCTCTGTGAGTGGTGAGAACAAAGAAGAGAAAGGGAAATCTCACACAGCAGCCTCAGAAGCAGCAGATCAAAGCTTGACAATCAACTTGATGTGCACTGCATCTGTGGAATACATGAATAGACAACAAATCATCCCAAATTGAGGAGGTGGACTTCCAGAGCAAGATTTAAGATTTTCTCCCCTTTTAGTCTTTTTGTGAGTGCATATGTGTATGCTTCTGTGTGAGAATTTGTCGGTATAGCTTTGCTTCCACCATTTGTCCTAGGGTTCTATCAGCCCATTTTTTTTTTCTTAATAATTAATTTTAATTTTAATAACTTTATTTTACTTTATCTTCTTTCTTTCTTTCTTTCTTTCTTTCTTTCTTTCTTTCTTTCTTTCTTTCTTTCTTTCTTTCCTTCCTTCCTTCTTTCTTTCTTTCTTTCTTTCTTTTTTTCTTTCTTTCTTTCTTTCTTTCTTTCTTTCTTTCCTTCATTCCTTCCTTCCTTTAGAGAACAAATCATCCCAAATTGAGGAGGTGGACTTTAAGAGCAAGATTTATGATTTTTTCCCCTTTACCTCTTATTGTGAGGGTGTATGTGTATGCTTCTGTGTAAGATTTTGTCTGTATAGCTTTGCTTCCACCATTTGTCCTAAGGTTCTATCCGTCCCCCCCTTTCTTTTCTAAATAATTACTTTTTAATTTAATAACTTTATTATAATTTACTTTATTTTATTTTACTGTATCTTCTTTCTTTCTGTCTTTGTTCCTTACTTCCCGCCTTCCTTTCTTCCTCCCACGCTCCCTACCTCCCTTCTTTCTTTCCTTCTTTTCTTCTTTCTTTCTCTCTTTCTTTCTTCCTTCCTTCCTTCCCTTCTTTCTTTCTTTCTTTCTTCCTACTTCTACTAATTATTTCTCTCTACATTTTGTCCATTTTATTCTGAGCTGTGTGGATGAAAGGCTTTTGGAGCTGCAGCCAAGAGTCAGTGCTGTGCCTCTGAGGTGGGAGAGCCAACTTCAGGACATGTCAACAAGAGACCTCCCAGCTCCACATAATATCAAATGGCAAAAATCTCCCAGAGATCTCCATCTCAACACAAGCACCCAGCTTCACTCAATGACAAGCAAGCTACAGTGCTGGACACACTATGCCAAACAACTAGCAAAACAGGAACACAACCTCACCCATTATCAGAGAGGCTGTGTAAAATCATAATAAGTCCACAGACATCCCAAAACACACCACCAGAAGTGGACCTTCCCATCAGAGAGACAAGATCCAGACTCATCCACAAGAACACAGACAACAGTCCCCTCCACCAGGAAGCCTAAATAACCAACTGAACCAATCTTTGCCACTGGGGACAGATATCAAAAACAACGGGAACTACGAACGTGCATCCTGCAAAAGGAGACCCGAAACAGAGTAAGATAAGCAAAATGAGAAGACAGAAAATCACACAACAGATGAAGGAACAAGATAAAAATGCACCAGACCTAACAAATGAAGAGGATATAGGCAGTCTACCAGAAAAGGAATTCAGAATAATGAAAACAAAGATGATCCAAAATCTTGGAAATAGAATAGACAAAATGCAAGAAACAGTTAACAAGGACCTAGAAGAACTAAAGATGAAACAAACAATGATGAACAGCACAATAAATGAAATGAAAAATACCCTAGATGGGATCAATAGCAGAATAACTGAGGCAGAAGAATGGATAAGTGACCTGGAAGATAAAATAGTGGAAATAACTACTGCAGAACACAATAAAGAAAAAAGAATGAAAAGAACTGTGGACAGTCTCAGAGACCTCTGGAAAAACATTAAACGCACCAACATTCTAAGTATAGGGGTTCCAGAAGAAGAAGATTAAAAGAAAGGGACTGAGAAAATATTTGAAGAGATTATAGTTGAAAACTTCCCTAATATGGGAAAGGAAATAGTTAATCAAGTCCAAGAAGCACAGAGAATCCCATACAGGATAAATCCAAGAAGAAATATGCCAAGACACATATTATCAAACTATCAAAAATTAAATGAGAAGAAAACATATTAAAAGCAGCAAGGGAAAAACAACAAATAACACACAAGGTAATCCCCATGAGGTTAACAGCTGCTCTCTCAGCAGTAACTCTGCAAGCCAGAAGAGAGTGGCAGGACATACTGAAAGTGATGAAGGAGAAAAATCTGCAACCAAGATTACTCTACCAGCAAGGATCTCATTCAGATTTGATGGAGAAATTAAAACCTTTACAGACAAGTAAAAGCTGAGAGAGTTCAGCACCACCAAACCAGCTTTACAACAAATGCTAAAGGAACTTCTCTAGACAAAAACACAAGAGAAGGAAAAGACCTATAATAACGAACTCAAAACAATTTAGAAAATGGGAATAGGAAAATACATATCAATAGTTACCTTAAATGTAAATGGACTAAATGTTCCCACCAAAAGACACAGATTGGCTGAATGGATACAAAAACAAGACCCATATATATGCTGTCTACAAGAGACCCACTTCAGACCTAGAGACACATACAGACTGAAAGTAAGGGGATGGAAAAAGATATTCAATGCAAATGGAAACCAAAAGAAAGCTGGAGTAGCAAGTCTCATATCAGACATAATAGACTTTAAAATAAAAACTATTAGAAGAGACAAAGGACACTACATAATGATCAAAGGATCAATCCAAGAAGAAGATATAACAATGGTAAATATTTATGCACCCAACATAGGAGCACCTCAATATATAAGGCAAATACTAACAGCCATAAAAGGGGAAATCGACAGTAAGACATTCATAGTAGGGAAATTTAACACCCCACTTTCACCAATGGACAGATCATCCAAAATGAAAATAAATTAGGAAACACAAGTTTTAAATGATATATTAAAAAAGATTGACTAAATTGATATTTATAGGACATTCCATCCAAAAACAAAAGAATACACATTTTTCTCAAGTGCTCATGGAACATTCTCCAGGATAGATCATATCTTGGGTCACAAATCAAGCCTTGGTTAATTTAATAAAATTGAAATTATATCAAGTATCTTTTCCGACCACAATGCCATGAGACAAGATATCAATTATAGGAAAAGATCTGTAAAAAATACAAACACATGGAGGCTAAACAATACACTACTTAATAACGAAGTGATCACTTAAGAAATCAAAGAAGAAATTAAAAAAAGAAAATACCTAGAAACAAATGACCATGTAGACACAATAGCCCAAAACCTATGGGATGCAGCAAAAGCATTTCTAAGAGGGAAATTTATAGCAATACAAGCCCACCTTAAGAAGCAGGAAACAGCTCGAATAAGCAACCTAACTTTGCTCCTAAAGCAATTAGAGAAAGAAGAACAAAAAACCTGTAAATTTAGCAGAAGGAAAGAAATCATATCAAAAATAAATGAAAAAGAAATGAAGGAAACAATAGCAAAGATCAATAAAACTAAAAGCTGGTTCTTTGAGAAGATAAAAAAAAATAGATAAACCATTAGCTAGACTCATCAAGGAAAAAAAAGGGAGAAGATTCAAATCAATAGAATTAGAAATGAAAAAGGAGAAGTAACAACTGACACTGCAGAAATAAAAAGATCATGAGAGATTACTACAAGTGACTCCATGCCAAAAAAATAGACAACCTGGAAGAAATGGACAAATTCTTAGAAATGCACAACCTGCAAAAACTGAATCAGGAAGAAATAGAAAATATGAACAGGCCAATCACAAGCACTGAAATTGAAACTGTGATTAAAAATCTTCCAACAAACAAAAGCCCCGGACCAGATGGCTTCACAGGTGAATTCTATCAAACATTTAGAGAAGAGCTGACACCTATCCTTCTCAAACTCTTCCAAAATATAGCGGAGAGAGGATCACTCCCAAATTCCTTCTATGAGGCCACCATTACACTGATACCAAAACCAGATAAGTATGTCACAAAGAAAGAAAACTACAGGCCAATATCACTGATGAACATAGATGCAAAAATCCTCAACAAAATACTAGCTAACAGAATCCAACAGCACATTAAAAGGATCATACACCACGATCAAGTGGGGTTTATTCCAGGAATGCAATGATTTTTCAATATATTTAAATCTATCAATGTGATAAATCATATTAAGAAATTGAAGGAGAAAAAAACATATGATCATCTCAATAGATGCAGAGAAAGCTTTTGACAAAATTCAACACCCATTTACAATATAAACCCTGCATAAAGTAGTCATAGAGAGAACTTTCCTCAACATAATAAAGGCCATATATGACAAGCCCACAGCCAACATCATCCTCAATGGTGAAAAACTGAAATCACTCCCACTAAGATCAGGAAGGGGACAAAGTTACACACTCTCACCACTATTATTCAACATAGTTTTGGAAATTTTAGCCACAGCAATGAGAGAAGAAAAGGAAATAAAAGGAATCCAAATCAGAAAAGAAGTAAAGCTGTCACTGTTTGCAGGTGACATGATACTATACATAGAGAATGCTAAAGATGCTACCAGAAAACTACTAGAGCTAATCAATGAATTTGGTAAAGTAGCAGGATACAAAGTTAATGCACAGAAATATCTGGCATTCCTATGCACTAACGATGAAAAATCTGAAAGTGAAATCAAGAAAACACTCCCATTTAGCCATTGCCACACAAAGAATAAAATATCTAGGAATAAACCTACCTAAGGAGACAAAAAACCTGTATGTAGAAAATTATAAGACACTGATGAAAGAAATTAAAGATGATACAAATAGATGGAGAGATATACCATGTTCTTGGATTGGAAGAATCAACATTGTGAAAATGACTCCACTACCCAAAGCAATCTATAGATTCAATGCAATCCCTATCAAACTACCACTGACATTTTCACAGAACTAGAACAAAAAGTATCACAATTTGTATGGAAACACAGAAGACCCCAAATAGGCAAAGCAATCTTGAAAACGAAAAATGGAGCTGGAGGAATCAGGCTCCCTGACTTCAGAGTATACTACAAAGCTACAGTAATCAAGACAGTATGGTACTGGCACAAAAACAGAAAGATAGATCAATGGAGCAGGGTAGAAAGCCCAGAGATAAACCCATGCACATATGGTCACCTTATATTTGATAAAGGAGGCAGGAATGTAAAGTGGAGAAAAGACAACCTTTTCAATAAGTGGTGCTGGGAAAACTGGACAGGTACATGTAAAAGTATGAGATTAGATTATTCCCTAACACCATACACAAAAATAAGCTCAAAATGGATTAGAAACCTAAATGTAAGGCCAGAAACTATCAAACTCTTAGAGGAAAACATAGGCAGAACACTCTATGACATAAATCACAGCAAGATCCTTTTTGACCCACCTCCTATAGAAATGGAAGTAAAAACAAAAATAAACAAATGAGACCTATTGAAACTTCAAAGCTTTTGCACAGCAAAGGAAACCATAAACAAGACCAAAAGACAACCCCCAGAATGGGAGAAAATATTTGCAAATGAAGCAATTGCCAAGAGATTAATTTCCAAAATTCACAAGCAGCTCATGCAGCTCAATAACAACAACAAAAAATCAAACAACCCAATCCAAAAATGGGCAGGAGACCTAAATAGACATTCCTCCAAAGAAGATATACAGACTGCCAACAAACACATGAAAAAATGCTCAACATCATTAATCATTAAAGAAATGCAAATCAAAACTACAATGAGATATCATCTCACACCAGTCAGAATGACATCATCAAAAAATCTGGAAACAATAAATGCTGGAGAGGGTGTGGAGAAAAGGGAACACTCCTGCACTGCTGGTTGGAACGTGAATTGGTACAGCCACTATGGAAAACAGTATGGAGGTTCCTTAAAAAACTACAAATAGAACTACCATATGACGCAGCAATCACAGTACTTGGCGTATACCCTGAGAAAACCATAATTCAAAAAGAGTCATGTACCAAAATGTTCATTGCAGCTCTATTTACAATAGCCCAGAGATGGAAACAACCTAAGTCCCCATCATTGGATGGATGGATAAAGAAGATGTAGCACATACATACAATGGAATATTTCTCAGCCATAAAAAGAAACGAAATTGAGCTATTTGTAATGAAGTGGGTGGACCTAGATTCTGTCATACAGAGTGAAGTAAGTCAGAAACAGAAAGGCAAATACTGTATGCTAACACATATATATAGAATTTAAGAAAAAAAAAATGTCATGAAGAACCTAGGGGTAAAACAGGAATAAAGCCACAGACCTACTAGAGAATGGACTTGAGGATATGGGGAGGGGGAATGGTAAGATGTGACAAAGTGAGAGAGTGTCATGGACATATATACACTACCAAATGTAAAATAGCTAGTGGGAAGCAGCCGCATAGCACAGGGGTATCAGCTCAGTGCTTTTTGACTGCCTGGAGGGGTGGGATAGGGAGGGTGGGAGGGAGGGAGACACAAGAGTGAAGGGATATGGGAACATATGTATATGTATAACTGATTCACTTTGTTATAAAGCAGAAACTAACACACCATTGTAAAGCAATTATACTTCAATAAAGGTGTAAAAAAAAAAAAAAGTAACAACGGAAATTTAAAAGAGAAAAAGATGTGTGGAAGTTCTAAATAGATATTTCTCCAGAGAAAGCATGCCAATAGCCAAAAAGCACATACAAAGATGCTCTACATCACTAATTATTAGAAAAATGCAAATCAAAACTACAATGAGTTATCACCTCACATCATTCAGGATGACCATGATCAAAAACTTTACAAACAATAAATGCTGGGTGTAGCAAAAATGGAACCCTCCTACAGTGTTGGTGGGAATGTAAATTGTTACAGCCATTATGGAGAACAGTATGGAAGTTCCTTAATAAACTGAGTATGCAGCAATCCCACCTCTGGGCATATATCCTGAAAAACCATAATTTGAAAGGATCCATGCACCCCAATATTTATTGTAGCACTATTCACAATAGACAGGACATCTGAACAACCTAAATATCCATCAACAGAAGAATGGATAAAGCAGATGTGGTACATACATAGAATGGAATATTACTTAGCCATAAAAAATAACAAAATAATGCCTTTTGCAGGGACATGGATGGACACAGAAATTGTCATACTGAGTAAAGTTAGTCAGACAGAAAGACAAATACCATATGACATCACTTCTATGTGCAATCTGCAAAAAAATGGTACAAATGAGCTTATCTTCAAAACAGAAATAGTGTCACAGATGTAAAATTGTTACCAGGGGAGAAAGGGGGGGTGGGATAAATTCAGGAATTGGGATTGACATATACACACTACTATATATACAATGGATGACTAACAGTGACCTACTGTATAGCACAGTGAGCTCTACTTAATACTCTATAGTTACCCATGTGGCAAAAGAATCTGAAGAAGAGTGGATATATGTATATGTATGGCTGATTCACTTTGTTGTATGACAACTGCTAGCACAGCATTGTAAATCAACTATACTCCAAAAACAAGAAAGTATACCAACAAACAAAGCCCATGAATAGACAGTTTCATAGGACAATTCTATCAAATATTTGAAGAGTTAACACCAATCCTTCTCAAAGTATTCCAAAAATTGAAGAGGATGAAATTCATTCTACAAAGCCAGTATTACCCTGACACCAAAATCAGACAGAAACACTATAAAAATAGGAAATCTCAGGCCAATATAACTCATGAACATAGATGCAAAAATTTTCAACAAAATATTAGCAAACTGTATTCAACAATACTTTAAAACAATCATAGACCATGATCAAGAAGGATTTATCCAAGTCATGCAAGTATGGTTAAATATTCACAATTCAATCATTGTAACACACCACATTAACTAATTCAAGAATAAAAATCTCAATAGTTGCAGAAAAAACTTTTAACAAAATTCAACATCCATTTATGATAAAAAAAACTCTGAACAAAGTGAGTATAATGGAAACAGAGCTCAACATAATAAAGACATATATGACAAGATCATGGTTAACATTATACTCAACAGTGAAAAGATGAAAGCACTTCCTCAAAGATCAGAAACAAGTCAATGATGACCACTCCTACCAGTTTTAAACAATGCTGTGTTGGAAGTCCTAGCCACAGCAATCAGACAAGGAAAAGGAATAATAGCAATTCAATTTGGGAAGGAAGAAGTAAAACTGTAACTATTTTCAGACTACATGATACTATATATAAAAATCCTAAAGATGCCGCTAAAAAACTATTAGAATATATGAATTCAGTACAGTTGTTGGTTGCAAAATTAAGGTACAGAAATCTGTTTCATTCCTATACACAGTAGTAAACTGTCAGAAAGACAAATTAAGTAAACAATCTCATTTATAATTGCATCAAAAAGGAATAACTCTAGGAATAAATCTAATCAAGGAGGGAAAATACATGTATTCAGAAAGCTATAAAAGGCATTGATGAAAGAAACTGTAGACTTCAAAACAAATGAAAAGAGATACCATGTTCATGGATTATGAGAATTAATATTGCTAAAATGAACTTACTATGCAAGGCAGTCTACAGATTCAATTCTATGTCTAATGAAACTCCAATGGCATTTTTTACAGAATTACAAGTAATAATTCAAAATTGGTATGGAAACACAAAAGACCCTAAAGAGCAAAAACATACTGAGAAAGAAAAACAAAGCCGGATGTATCATGCTCCCTGATTTCAAAATATATAACTATGGTTATCAAAACAGTAATCAAAACTGCGTGTACTGGCACACAAAGAGACACATAGATCAATAGAACAAAATAAGAGCCCATAACCCAGAAATGAACCCACACACATGTGGTAAATTAAACCACTAAGATGAAGGAGGCAAGCACACACAGTGGAGAAAAGACAGCTTCCTCAGTAAACGGTGTTGGGAAAACTGCACAGCTACATGAAAAGAATCAAACTAGACTAATTTCCCATATTGTATACAAAAAAATAAACTAAAAATGCATTATGTAAGACTTGAATTCATAAATATCCTAGATGAAAACAGGCAGTACACTCTTTGACATCAGTCTCAAGCCAAACAAAACAAAACAAAACAAAACAAATATAGAAATGGGACTACAACAAATTGAAAAGCTTTTTCACAGTAAAGGAAACTATCAACAAAATGAAAAGACCAGGTACTTAATGGAAAGAGATTCTTGCAAAGGATATATTTGGCAAGGGGTTAATATCAAACGTATTCATTGAACATATAGAACTCAACATCAATAGTACAAACAACCTGACTAAAAATGTGCAGAAAACCTAAATATACATTCTTCCAAAGATGGCATACCTATGACTAACAGATACATGAAAAGATGGTAACGTCACTAATCATCAGGGAAATGCAAATCAAAACCACAATGAGATATAACCTCACACCTGTCAGAATGGCCATTATCAAAAAGGCAGCAAATAACTAGTGTTGGAGCAGGTGTGGAGAAAGGGAAGTTCTGTGCACTATTAGCAGGAATCTATGGAAAACAGTATGGATTCCTCAAAAAATTAAAAACTGAACTAGTATACAATCCAAACTTGAACTTATGGTTATTTTTCCAAAGAAAACAAAAACTAAATCAAACTGGTATAGGCACCCCTATGTTTATGACAGCATTATTCACAATAGCCAAGATATGGAGGCAAGTATCTGTCCATTGATAGATGAATGGATTAAAAAACATGTGATATATATATATATATATATATATATATATATATATACCTACATATACATACAGTGGAATATTACTCAACCATAAAAAATGAATTCTTATCATTTGCAACAAAATGGATGGACCTAGAGGGTATTATGTTAGTGAAATAAGTGAGACAGAAAAAGACAAATACCATATGATTTCACTTATATGTGGAAACTAATAAAACAAATGAACAAATATAACAAAACAGAAACAGACTCATAGATAAAAAGAACAAACCAGTGGTTGTCAGAGGGGTAGGGGTTGGGCAGATGAGTGAAATAAGTGAGAGAGATTAAGAGGTACAAAATTTAAATTGCAAAAAAGATACATCTTGCTGGTGAAAAGTATAGAGTGGGTAATCTGTTCAATAATAACATATTTTTTTCATGGTGACAGATATTTTTTATGGTAACTGGACTTAACATGGTGATCATTTTGCAATGTATAGAAATATGAATCACTACATTGTACTCCAGGAACTAACATTATGTTGCAGGTCAATTATACTTCAAATATAAACAAACCACCTCATAGAAAAAAGTTCAGATTTGTGGTTACCAGTGGTGGGGAGCAGGGGGAGGGCATGGACAAGGGTGGTCAAAAGGTACAAGCTTCCAGTTATAAGACACATTAGTACTAGGGATGTAATGTGCAAGATTATTATAAATAAAGCCGCTGTACATTATATATGACATTTGTTGAGAGAAAATCCTGAATTCTCATTACAAGGAAAAATAAGATTTTTTCTTTTTCTTTTATTTTGTATGTATATGAGATGATAGATGTTCACTAAACTTATTGTATTAAACATTTCATGATGTATGTAAGTCGAATTACTATGCTGTACACCTTACACTTATACAGTGTTGTATGTCAATTAAATCTCAATATAAGTGGAAGAAAAAAATCAGATGCACAGTTATAATGACAAAATGAAATGTAACATGATATTGATAAGGGGAAAATATATTTAAGAAAATAATATAACAACAAAGAAGAAAACATATGTATAATATATCTATAAATATATTCTTCATACCTAATTTTTGTATTTATTGTTTTATATTTTGTATTCATAAATCCAAATTTTCAAAATAAAATCATATAATGTATAGGTAAAGTTGTAGATTCATAGGATCATTTATACACAGTTTTCCTGGGAAAACATCCAAAAGAAATTCTTACACAGGCCATATCTTTGTATTAGTTACAGTAGCAGGGCTTTAGAGTCAGGCTAGAGTCTATCAATGTAGGATTGGGTTACTACAATGTGGTACTATTGGTAAACTGGAATATTATGCTGAAGAAAAAAATCAATGAAAAATTTCTACATAGTTGAATGTGAAGAGTACTTAAATTTATTAAAGTTAAAAAATACATATATTGTGTAAAATCATTAAAAATAATAAACATATGCAAAAAAATGTATGTATTTTTTCAAGGATACATAGGGTTCTGTGTTCACATTTTAAACATTTCAGAGTGGGTGCTGGCTGTGAAAAATCAGACAATGGGAAGACAGAAAGAGATAAAAATACAGCAGTATTACAGTAATTAAGTTAAACTTTACATGGAACAATAAGGCATTTATGTTATGACCTCATGTGTTGATTAACTTAACACTGTGCATCTGACACTCAAATAATGAAAAAGAGAGGGGAAAAAGAGGTAAATATGTATAAAATAGATGTTACTTCTTTTTATTTGGTGAGATAACTTCTGTAGCTATTGCTATTTAAATGCATATTTACCCTTTGGATTTTCAACAAACACTGAAGAACCCACCAGTCTTTCCTGTTCTCAATCACTCACACACACATACACACACACACACACCCCTATACACACTTTCACATCAATAACTACTTAAGTTATTTTGGCATTTTTTCCTCATAATACAATATATATCCATAATCAATGGTTGTTTTCACATATAACTGTAAACTTTGCATCTTAATTTTAAAATTGTCTTTCTTTATTTTTATTCCTCAGCTTCTTATTTTTAATTGAAGTATGGTTGATGTGTAATATTATATGTTACGTGTGTACAATATAGAGATTCACAATTTTTAAGTTATACTCCATTTACAGTTATACTAAAATATTTTCTATATTCTCCATGTTGTTGCAATATATCCTTATAGCTTATTTTATACCTAATAGTTTGTGCCTCTTAATCCGCTAAACCTATGTTGTCCCTCCTCCCTTCCTTCTACTCATTGGCAACCACTAGTTTGATCTTTATATATGTGAGTCTGCTTCTTTTATGCTATTTTCACAGTTTGTTTTATTTTTCAGATTCCACATATAAGTGATATCACACAGTATTTCTCTTTCTCTCTCTGGCTTATTTCTCCCTCTGACTTATTTCACTTAACATAATGCTCTCCAAGGACATCCATGTTGCTGTAAATGGAAAAATTCCATTCTTTTTATGGCTGAGTAGTATTCCACTATATATACCACTTCTTCTTTACCCAGTCTTCTGTTGATGGACATTTAGATTTCTTCCATAACTTGGCAATTGTAAATAATGCTACTATGAACATTGGAGTTTGTGTATCTTTTCAAACTAGTGTTTTTATTTTTCAGATATATACCCATGAGTGGAATTGCTGGGTCATGTGGTAGTTCTATTTTTAGTATTCTGAGAAACCTCCCTACTGTTTTCCACAGCAGTTGCACCAATTTACATTCCCACCAACAGTGTACAAAGATTCATTTCTCTCCACATCATTACCAACATTTTTTATTTCTGTTCTTTTTGATGACAGGTGTGAGGTGACATCTCTTTGTAGTTTTTGATTTGCATTTCTCTGATGATTAACAGTGTTGAGCATCTTTTAATGTGCCTGATGTCCATCTGTATGTCTTCTTTGGAAAAATGTTTATTCAGGTCTGCTGCCCCTTTTTTTAACAGGGATTTTGCTTTCTTGATGTTGAGTTGAATGAATTTGTATATTTTGGATATTAGCCCCTTATTGGTCATATCATTTGCAAATATTCCCTCTGACTCACTAGGTTGTCTTTTCATTTTGGCAATGGTTTTCTTAGCTGTACAAAAGCTTTTAAGTTTAATTAGATCTCAGTTGTTTATCTTTTCTTTTATTGCCTTTGTTTTAGGAGATGGATCCAAAAACACTATTGCTATGATTTGTGTAAAAATGTGTACTGCCTATGATTTCCTCTAGGATACCATACCTTATGGTATCCAGTCTTACATTTAAGTCTTTAATCCATTTTGAGTTTATTTTTGTGTATGATATTACAGAATCATTCTAATTTAATTCTTTTACATGTAACTATCCAGGTTTTCTCGCACCACTTATTGAAGATGACTGTCTTTTCTCCATTGTATATTCTTGCCCCCTTTGTTGTAGATTGTCTGAACATAATGGTGTGGGTTTATCTCTGGGATCTCTATTCTGTTCCATTTATCTCTGTCTGTTTTTGTGCCAGCACCATACTGTTTTGATTACAGTAGCTTTGTAGTATAGTCTGAAGTCAGAGAGCATAATTTCTTCAGCTCTGTTCTACTTTCTTGAGATTGTTTTGGCTATTTGTGGTCTTTTGTGTTTCCATACAAAATTTTAAATTATTTTTTTTTAGGTCTGTGAAAAATGCCATTGGTATTTTGACAGGGATTGCATTGAATCTGTGTATTTTCTTTGGGGGCTATGGTCATTTTAACAATGTTAATTCTTCCAATCCAATGACATGGTGTATTTTTCCATCTGTTTGTGTCTTCTTCAATTTCTTTCATCAGTGTTGTACTATAATTTTCCAAGTACAGGTCTTTTATCTCCTTAGGTAATTTTATTCCTTTTCATTTTGATGTTAAATGAGCTTATTTCCTTAATTTCTCTTTGTGATAGTTCATTGTTAGTATATACAAATGTAACAGATTTCTGTATATTACTTTGCATCCTGAAAATTTACCAATTTCATTGATGAGCTCTAGTAGTTTTCTGGTGGTGTCTTAAGGATTTTCTTTGTATAGTATCATGTCTTCTGCAAACAGTGAGAGTTTTAATTCCTGTTTTCCATTTTATTTCTTTTATTATTTTTTTCTTCTCTGGTGTGGCTAGAGCTTCCAGAACTATGTTGAATAAAAGTGGTGAGAGTGGGCATCCTTGTCTTCTTCCTGATCTTAGAGGAAATAATTTAAGTTTTTTCACTATTGAGTACAGTGTTAGCTGTGCATTTGACATATATGGCCTTTATTATGTTGAAATATGTTCACTCTATGCACACTTTCTGGAGAGTTTTTATCATAATTGGATGTTTAATTTTTTCAAAAGATTTTTTACATCTACTAAGGTGATCATATAGTTTTTATTCATCAGTTTATTCATGACATGTATCACATTGATTTGTGGATATTGGAAAATGCTTGCATTCTTTGGATAAATTCCACTTAATGGTGAATTATCATTTCTATATATTGTTGGATTCAGTTTGCTGGTATTTTGTTGAGGATTTTTGCATCTATGTACATCAGTGATATTGGCCTGTAATTTTCTTTTGTTGTGGTATCTTTTATGAATTTTGTATTAGGATAATGTTGGACTCATAGAATGAGTTTGGAAGTGTTCCTCATTCTGTAATTTTCTGGAATATTTTGAGATGGATGGTAATAACTCTTCTCTAAATTTTTGGTAGAACTGACCACTGAGGCCATCTCGTCCTGGACTTTTGTTTGTTGCAAGTTTTCTTAATTATTGATTCAATTTCATTTCTTCTATTTGGTCTGTTCATATTTTGTATTTATTCCTGGTTCAGTCTTAGGAAATTGTACCATTCTAAGAATTTGTCCATTTCTTCTATGTTGTCCATTTTATTGGCATATTGTTGTTCATAGTAGTCTTTTATGAGCCTTTGTATTTCTGTTGTAATTTCTCCTTTATTGTTTCTGATTTTATTTATTTTGGCCCTCTCCATTTCTTACTGCGTGAGTTTGGCTGAAGGTTTATCAATTTTATTTATATTTTCAAAGAATCAACTTTTAGTTTCATCAATCTTTTCTATTTTGGTTTTTAGTCTCTTTTTCATTTATTCCTTCTCTGATCTTTATGATTTCTTTCCTGATGGTAACTAGGGTTTTTGTTTATTCTTCTTTCTGTAGTTCCCTTAATTTTTATTTATTTATTTTTTGATCACACCACATGGCATGCAGGATATTAGTTCCCAGAGCGGAGGTCAAACCCACATCCCCTGTAGTTGAAGCACAGAGTCCTAACCACTGGACCACTGGGGAAGTCTGTCTCTATTTCTTTTATGTGTATGGTTAGGTAATTTGAGATTTTTATTGGTTCCTGAAGTAAGCTTGTATGGCTAAAAACTTTCCTCTTAGAACTCCTTTTGCTGCATTCCATAGATTTTGGATTATTGTGTTTTCATTTTCGTTTACTCTAGGTATTTTAAAAATTTCCCCTTAGATTTCCTCAGTGGTTCATTGGTTATTTAATAGGATATTTTTAGCCTCCACATGTTTGTGGGTTTTTGCAGGTGTTTTCTTGTAGCTGATTTCTCTTCTCATAGTTCTGTGGTCAGAAAAGATGTTATATGTGATTTCAATTCTTAAAAACTTACTGAAGCTTGTTTTGTGGCCTTTCATTTGATTTATCTTGGAGAATGTTCTATGTGGACTTGAAAAGAATGTGTATTTTGCTGCCTTTGGATGGAATGCTCTCTCTATATATATCAATTAAGTTATTTTGGTCTAATGTGTTATTTAAGGTCCATGTTTCAATATTGATTTTCTCTCTTGATGATCTGTCCATTGAGGTAAATGTGGTAAATTTCTCCTGCTATTATTGTGTTACTGTTGATTTCTCAGTTTATGTTTGTTAATATTTGCTGTATATATTTAGGTGTTCCTATGTAGTGTGATAGGGAGGGTTGGAGGGAGGGAGACGCAAGAGGGAAGAGATATGGAAACATATGTATATATATATATAAATGATTAATTTTGTTGTAAAGCAGAAACTAACACACCATTGTAAAACAATTATACTTCAATAAAGATGTTTTATATATATATATATATATATATATATATATATATATATATATATATAATCTTCCTTTTAGATCGATCCTTTGGTCATTAGGTAGTGTCATTCTTTGTCTCTTGTAAATGGTTTTATTTATTTATTTATTTATTTATTTATATATTTATTTTATTTATTTTTGCAGTATGCAGGCCTCTCACTGTTGTGGCCTCTCCCGTTGTGGAGCACAGGTTCCAGATGCACAGGCTCAGTGGCCATGGCTCATGGGCCTAGCCACTCCGTGGCATGTGGGATCTTCCTGGACCAGCACACGAACCTGTTTCCCCTTCATAGGCAGGCATATTCTCAACCACTGCTCCACCAGAGAAGCCTAAATGTTTTTTATTTTAAAGTCTATTTTGTCTGATACAAGTATTGCTACTCTGGCTTTCTTTTGATTTCCATTTGCATGGAATAGCTTTTTCCATCCCCTCACTTTCAGTCTGTGTGTGTCTCTAGATCTGAAATGAGTCTCTCATAGGCAGTACATATATTGGTCTTGTTTTTCTATCCATTCAGCCATTCTGTGTCTTTTGGTTGGATCATTTCGTCCATTCACATTTAAGGTAATTATCAATATGTACATTCTTATTGTCATTTTGTTAATTGTTCTGGGTTTATTTTTATATATTTTTTTCTTTTGCTTTTCTACTTCTTTTGTTCTCTTGTAATTTGTTCAATACCTTTACTGTTATGTTTGCTTCTATTTTTGTTTGTGTATATCTATTTTAGATATTAGGTTGGTGGTTACCTTAAGGTTTTTATATAGCAGTCTCTCTATATATACATGATTGTTTTAAGTTGCTGATCTGTTAACTTCAAATGCATTTTAAAAACCCTGCATCAGTACTCTCCTCCTCTAATAATTACTGTTTTTTAATATCATATTTTACATCTGATTTTTTTGTGTATCCCTTAACTGTTTTTTGTGGATATAGATGATTTGACTAGTTTTTTCTTTTAACCTCTCTAGTAGTTTGTGTGTGTAAGATTTCCTACCTTTACTGTATGTTTGCCTTTACTGGTGCATTTTTCATTTTGTAATTTTCTTGTTTCTATTTGTGACCTTTTCTTTCTCACATAGAGAAATTTCTTTAACTTTTGTTGTACAGCTGGTTTGGTGCCAATGACATCTTTTAGCTTTTGCTTGTCTGTAAAGTTTTTGCTCTCTCCATCAAATCTGAATGAGATCCTTGCTTGGTAGAGTATTATTGGTTGTAGGTTTTTCCCTTTCATCATTTTTGTTTGCTGACAGCAAAACTCCAGGGGTCCCAGGGGTAATGCTGGCTCACTTGTGAGCAGAGTCAAGGTTCAAAAGACCCTGGGGCTATTGTACCTCCTACACTGATGGGTCAATTTAGATACTGGGATTAATGTTGGACTACTGGGAGGCAAAGTCAGGTCCTGGAGACTGGTTTCAGGCTCATGGATTCCACAGCTGGTGTCAGATCTCTGGTGCAGGGGAGACTGTTTCCTGAAACAGTTGGGTATGAAGTCTGAGGTTTTCCAAAGCTTGTGTTGGCCTGCTAGTAGGCAGGGCCATGATCCAGCTAGTCCTAGGGCAGTGTCTGGCCTACTGTGGGTCACCTGGGTCTGCAGGCTGTAGGACTGGCATTTTCTTGTGTCTAGTATCTGCCTCCTGTTGGGTGAAGCTGGCACTTGGCCCTCTGTTAGGTAGTGCTGTGTCTAGATGTATGTCTAAAAGCAGCTGTGGGCTCAGAAAGCCTTTAGGCAGTCTGTCTGCTTATGGGTGGTGCTGTTTCCCCACCCAGTTACTTGTTTGACAAGAGGCATCCCAGTAGTGGCACCTATAGGCTGTTGGGTGGGGCCAGGTCTTTGTGCTAATCACCTAGATGGAGGATCCCATGATGGCAACAACTAGCTGTATTGTCCATGTGGTAGAAAGCTATGGCTGCCGTCAGTGTCTATGTCTCCAGGATGAGCTGCAGCCACACCTTGTCTCTTTACGATATTCTCCAAGCCCAGCAACTTGGTATGGCCCAGGCTCCTATAAAACTACTGCTTTTGTCCTGGGTCCTGGTGAGCATGAGGGTTTGTGTGCATTCTTTAGGAGTGAAGTCTCAATTTACCCCAGTTCCTTTGGACTCCTGAAATTAAGCCCTGATGGGCCTTAAAACCAAATGCTCTGGGGGTTTTTTTTCCTGATAAAGGGCCCCTGGACTTGGGAGCCCTACATGGGACTTAGAACTCTCACTCCTATGGGAGAACCTCTGCACTATAATTATTCTCCTGGTCACCCATCCTGGGATATGGGACTTGATTATATCATGAGCCTGTCACTCCTACCCATCTCATTTTGGTTCCTTTTTTATGTCTCTCATTGTAGAAGGTATTTTCTGGTCAGTTCTGGTCTTTTTCATAGATGGGTGTTCTGCAAATAATTGTGAATTTGTTGTGCTCCTGAGAAGAGGTGAGCTCAGGGTCTTTCTACTCTGCCATTTTGGCTGATCTCTGATTTTATTTTTGTAGGCTGTATGTCATTTGTTGGCATAGATTTGTTGACATGGAGTCATAGAATATTTTGTTACATATGTTAACAATTAATTGTGTGGCAGATCATTTAAAAATTAATATTCAAGTTTCTAGAAACTATTTCTCTGTTATTAACTTCAATATTGCTTAGTTATTTCCCTCTTTTATTTTGGTTAAATATTTAATCATTAAGTTAAATATGTTTCTATCAAGAAGCAATCATAAAGAAGAGCACCAATAGATGTAAACCAGGCACATTTCCATCTCATATACTTAACACTTGCACTTCTGTCTGCTTAGTACTATTCTTACAGTTACTCATATATCTTACTACCATATTTCCTTTAAATCCTTGCTTAAATGATGTGTTCCCAGCGAGGCCTTCCCTGTTCACAGAACTCTATCCTCCTTACTATATTTTTAATTAATTAATTAATGCTTGCTTATTTGTTTATTCATTTTTTCCTTTGGTATTACACTGCAAGTAAGCTCTCTGAAAGCATTTTTTTCTCAATCTCCTAAAACTTAGAAGTGTACCTGATATTTATGATGTATATTAAAAGCATTTACTGAAAGAATGAATAAAAGCTGTTTTGTAAAGTAAAAAAATAATAATAATGGACAACATTTTGTTTAGAAAAACATACATATGCAATCAACATTTTGTTTTTCATAGTCTTTTGTCAGAAGTTGATTTTTCATTTTACTGCTCTAGTGTCTTTGTTTTAATAACATCAAGCAATAGGAATATAATTTTACAACTTTGCTGGAATGCATCAATAGGAGATGAAATTATTATACTATATGGAATTCTTTTTTTAGAGAAATATTTTCTTGAGTTATTTCACAGACTTGACCTTTGAAAATTGGTGGCATACTGCTTCAAATAAACAATGATTATGTTTGACTTATTCACATATTTTAGAATCTCTGTTATACTGTTCCAGTACAAATTTTCTACATCTTAGGGAAAACAAAGAGGTTTAAGCTCCAAAAAGTATGATTAGCATAATACCCTTCAAATTCTGGGTCAATTACTTAGGCTTCCTCAAAGTTTAACTCTGTTAATTAACTCCAACTCATTTTATATTCCAATCCACAGTCATTCACATGGAGAAAATGAAAATATGGATCTGTTAAAGGCCAAGAAATGACATTATAGAAATTATTTGAGAGTTAAACTAAGTTGCAATGTAGTTCTGAGGCAGTTATAGCCTTTGAAAGTGTGTCATGGAACTCCTTACTCACTCATGACTGATAAACTTAGAAAGTGGAGGATTCATATGTTGTCTCTCATCCTTAATGTGCCTAAGGAATCTTTCAATAATTGAAAAAAATATGGAATTTTAAATAATCTGAGTGATTATTTAAAATGTTTATTACTGGGCTTCCCTGGTGACGCAGTGGTTGAGAGTCCACCTGCCGATGCAAGGGACACGGGTTCATGCCCCAGTCCGGGATGATCCCACATGCCACAGAGCAGCTGGGCCTGTGAACCATGGCCACTGAGCCTGCGCATCCAGAGCCTGTGCTCCACAACGGGAGAGGCCACAACAGTGAGAGGCCCGCGTACCACAAA
>NW_006787679.1:2983890-3018604 GCF_000442215.2 Lipotes vexillifer
AAAAAAAAAAAAAAAAAAAAAAAAAAGAAATGTTTATTACTTATAGCCTAGTATGTAGAAAAATTTTTACCGTAATTTGTATAAACAAATTAGATGTCATCTGGATTTTTAAACTGTGACTAATTGATGAAATAGTCTATTGTAATGGCAAAGATATCAAACATGAAGATAATAATGCCAATTTGCCATCATTATATACTCATAAAATCATGAAATTGCCATTTAAGTGGAAACAATGGCTTTTCTGCAAATATTTAGCACCAATAACATTTTTTATTATAAAGGTTAGGAGTAGATAATTTTATTCTATTAATTATATTAGAAAAACTAGTAGTTGTATGTTTTCACATCAATTATAGACTGGAATCTATGATATAAAGTGAAAGTTTTTTGTAATTTGTATGGCATATCAATTTGATATTATTAATTAAAATCCTTATGGTTATATTTCAATAATTGAAAATTAAATATTGGATCATTGTCACATGTATGCCTGGTCTTTCAAGTTATTTGTAATAGTAACTTCACAAAGTTTAGAAAGTAATCACAAATTTCCTGAAAATTTATTTTAAATAAACCTTAACATAATATTTAAAACATTGTCTTTTGAAGAAAAATAAACATGGCCTTTCAAAGTGTTTATTTCCTTCTTATGATTGAACAGTTTCTACTCAAAAATGTTCTTGATTCTCCAAGTAGCTTACTAAAACATTCACTGATTTAATGACTGATTTATGTTGAAATTATCTATCTATCTATATCTATCTATCTATTTTTCTATCTATCTATCTATATCAAAGTTATGGAATATCCTTTCTCAAATTGACACAAAAAAATAACAACCGAATTTTCAGAAGTCATTTTCTCATATTTCTCTTCTTAGTAAGTATATTCCAACTTCTCCACTCCAAGAGAGGTTTTGACAATGGTACAATTAAAATTCGTACTTATGATTGTAAGTGGACACATTATGGTAGTAAATATTAATCAAAGACATGATTTTTATATGCCAGTGATGTCAAAGCAGACTCCCTAGTATTATAGAAACCATGTTCAGACAGCAGCTGGGAGAAAGCAGTAACCGAACATATTTAAAAATCTATTCCATGTGTTGAACAGATTTCAATGTCTGCCGTGTTTAAGGTCTACTGGATTGTGAAATGGCTGCTTCAGTCACACAGATGTTAATATCTCCAGGTTCTTCTCTAGTTTTGTAGTTTCTCATTTATATGTCTGCTGTAGTTCATGAAGTGAGATACAGCTCCTTATTATACTCTTTATAACAAAGCATGTTTGAGACAACATATGAGCAACTGTAATTACAGCTCATTAAGACTTTAGAAGAAAAGGAATAAAGATCATTGTAATAAGTGTTCAGTCTTCATTAGTTCTTTTACTGTTTAAATATATGAAGCTGATAAATGAAATTATTCATGAAAACGCAGTTTAAAAAGTTTTATACTATATCTGTTTTTACTCTGTGTAAACAGTAACAGGTGGTGATTTATTCTAGAAGTTCCTTTCTAATTTTTTTTATGTTTAGCATATTTTTCAAATATAAATATTTTCTATATGTTAAGCAATTCCCAAACTACTTAAAAGTCATTTCATCAAAACAAAAATGGAACGTATGCGGATTCCAGATCAGAAGTTAAAAAGCCATAGAATAGCTAATTTTGTTTCACATTCTGGGACAATGTTTTCTGTTCTGATGAGGCTGAACATACTAATGTCTAAACTACCTTATCTACCACAGAGCTGGCATCCTTCAATTAAATCTATTGCCTTTAAGTACGCAGTCATTTGCTGCAATGCCTGTACTCCAGTAAACTAAACATACCTTGACGACAATTTGCTCAATCCTGGCATTCTTCCAGATACACTTGGCTCTTTCCTCTTCTAATGCTAATAGTTATATTTTTGGTTTTGACTTCACAGAAATATGCTCTTGAAGTATGCTCTACAGTCTACCTTGGGTTCCCATTGGTTCTCAATTTTCTTAAGAGTATTTTGCCAATTTTTTTTTATATTCTTGTTAAAAGGACAATTCTTGTTAAGGTGATTTAAATGTTCTTGGTTTGATATTATCTTAAGTATCATTTAAGTTATCCTTCCATATTTGTAAATAGTTCTCAATGTGAATGATCTTTTATGAGATCTTGAAGAGGACATAATGAAAACACTTCTTACATTTAGAAGTTTATAGAAAAATGGAACATGATAATATTATAAACATGTCCTTAAATATATATCTAATTTAATTGATTATCTGTGACACTGATTCTATATGTGTATATGTATTGAATATGTATATATATATATTTGAGAATAGAACAATTATGTTTTATTTTCTTCATAAAATTACCAACTTGGAAAATACTTCTATCATACTAACCTTTTAATTATTATATCAATATTTAATACTTTAATTTGTTCAAGTGTATATTTTGAATGCATATAAATATATGCTAATACTTAAAATGCATACACTTAGTGCATATAAATTAATTTAGTTGTATATCATTAATACAAATGTACACAAATGTATATATTTAAAATATATGGATATATTTTTAAAATGAATATACTTGAAAGATAGATGTCAAATGCATATACTTAGAAAGATAGCAACCTATATGAGAAAAGAATCTGAAAAAGAATAAGTATAAGCATAACTAAATCACTTTGCTGTACGCCTGAAATGAAAAAATATTTTAAATCAACTATACTCCAATAAAAATTTAAAATAAATAAATAAATAAAATAAAAAGATCTGATTTAATACAAAATTTTCCATTAGTCATGGTAATAACAGCTTCATTTATATTTAGTATTGATGAAGTGTTTGTGATAGTGGTTTTCCAGCATTGTCTTATATAAAGGACTACATAAAAATAAAATTTATCTTATTTGACTTTTTAGTAGACTATTCTCTATAAGCTGACATTCTAGTTTTCAAGAAGATTAAATTTTTTATTACCATTAAACAAGAAATATAAGTATCATGCCATGATTGCCCTGATAATTCACTTTGTTAGATCTATTAGATAACATACTTCATTATATACAACAAAAATCTGAAATAGCTTGGGCTGAAAAAGACTGAGATGAAACAATGAAGTCCAGGTAATGGCAGTGATGAAGATGGTCTTCAAAGTATAAAATAATTAGCCAGATTCTAACTATGTGACCCAAGTCCAGTCACTGCATCTACATTCCTTGCAGCTCAATAACTGAGTCTCTAATTTCTCTGAGCTTAAGTTCTGTTTCAGCCGAAACCATAACTCAGGATTATTCTTGATAATTGCAAAGCAGTTTGGCCAAACTTTAAAATGTGAGAAAAAATTCCCCAAAACTGCTCTCATTTCAGATGCCACTTGCAATTTTAAGGTTCCCCAGAGCCACTCTCATTTCAGACTAGCTAGCTACAAATTCAAAGATCTCCATGACTACTCCCAGGATCAATAATTCACTAGAAAGACTCACAGAATTCAGAAAAGCACTATGCATAATGATTACAGTTTATTATAATGAAAAGTTACAAATTAGAATCAAATGAAGGGATGTATGTGTATCCAAAGTTAAAGTTTCCATGGTCCTCAGAGATTCTTTATTCTTCAAGCATCAGTTTGGGGTTGTGTGTGTGAAGTATTACCAACATAAGAAGTTCACTGGACCTTCAAATTGAGAGTTTTATTGAGGTTTCATTAAGTAGGTATGAATGATCCTTTATCCATGTGGTTGAACTCAGTTTCTGGCCCCTTCCCCTTCCCAGAGGTCTCATGTAGCCTAAGACACAATCCTCTAGTCACAAAGTTGATCTGTCTGATGTTGCCAGCCCCCAACCTGTGTCATCTCATTAGCACAGCTATTGACATCATGAGTTACTTTATTAACATGAAATATTAGGTGTTGTCAGAGGGGTCCACCATGAATAATGGACACTTCCATAACTCCAGAAATTCAAAGCTTTTAGAAATTACCTCCCAGGAGCTAGGACAATGGCCAGACCGTTCCTGGGAAGTCAAATTTCTTACCACAAAATGATCAACCAGCAAGTAAAATCAGAACTTGATCTTTATCTGGCCTAGACTCCTGCTGTACATTGCTTCATTCAACCATAATGCTAGCTCCATGTTAGTCGGTCTATCCAAATCCCAGACTCTCACTCATGCCCAACATTTTCGTGAGTGTGTTCCATTTACACTTAGCACTCTATGGGAAGCCAAGCTCTTCTTCTGACAATTTAAATAATAAAGATAAATGAAAGCTAGCTAGCTAGATAGCTAGGTAGATAATCCCTCCTATTTCTGCTAAACAACAAAAGCAACAAAAAAAGCAAGCACAAAATCAAAAATCCACTTAAAATTCCATGTAAATGACATTTATAATAGTAAATTTTTAATATTTTATAATTATTTGAAGTGCTATAGCTTCTTTTTTTGTTACTACCTCATATAGGGAATAGTCTACAAATAATTTAGAATTTAAAAATTTATTTTTAATTGAATGACCACAATTTGACAAACAAATTCACTACTCTTGTCTGATATGCCTCCTTTTGTTATGGCAAGAGCATCATATACCCCTCCCCTTTTCAATAATGTTAGTACTCCTTGTTCTTACAACTAAAGTCTTTCCTTATGAATAATGTCTGGATTCACAATGAACCCACACGTAAACACTGCAACCATATTCATTGTCTACGTTGACAATGAAGTTGAGTTTAAGAGAAAATAAATGGCTCATTAAGTGAACCCTGTCAAAACCAGAATTGGTAACCACAGCAGAGTGCACAGTTACTCTGAGATTTTCACAGTTAATGACTAATTTGTCATTTTGTACATAGATTCTAATTACATAGAGTCTTAGACCAGTAATTATATTCACAGTAGCTCCATAGTTATATTCAAAATAAAAGTTTGAAAATTAGCATATGTATTAAATCATGGGGGTAATTTATTTTGGTTAATGTTGATTATATAATTAGTAAATAATGGATAAAATATGAATGAAATTACTAACTATGGTGCTCTGTACTCAAGGATTTTGAGTAATGCCTCTCTCTGTAAAGTTCTATCCTTATGGACTATTTACTATAATATACATATATATATACTCATATAAATATATGAAAATTCAAAGATTTTGAAATATGAAAAAAAAACAGTCTTTCTTATGACACAAGGCTGAGGAATTTTAAGTTTGAAACACCTACTGCATGTCTAGAGTTTGACAGTGACAAAGTATTATAAGAAATGTAGGCTTCTGAAAAAACTTGGGTGAAAGGGAAAACAGGGACAGTTTATATTTGCCTGTAAACAATCGAGTAAGTCTGGTAGAGCAAGAAAGACCAAGTCTGAAAATATAACTACTAGTATTACCAGTTTGTTTAAAGAAATATATCTTAGATAATGTTAGCTATTATAATGAGGTGACAATTATGAATCAAACACTTCATTAGGATATATACATATATGTATATATAACTTCCTTCACAAAAATATATGACCTATCTATCTATCTATCTATCTATCTATCTATATATATATATATATATATATATATATATAAAACTGCTATGCCATTTAAGGTTATATAGTCCAGAAATCAGAATAATAGGTTTGTCATGGTTTGTTAAGTGAGTAACAGATACTGACTTCTGTATACTCCTTACTTAGCTTTTATACCTTCATGTGTATGTACTACTTTTAAATGCATTTCCTTTTGAAGTTGTTCACTGGTTCTCTGCTGACTCCTTAATAAAATATAGGCTCCTTACTTTGTGTTAAACTGTATTAGTTTATTCCAATTCACTTTCCTGTAGTGCATCTCCCTGAAAATAGTTCCCCATCTTATTAATGTCAGAATAGGGTTTGTGACCTGCTTAATAAAATATGTGAGGAAATGACATGTCACTGTGCAACAGAAACTTTAAGAGCCAACATTTCCTCTGCCATTTTCCTGCTGCCAAGACTACCAGCAGCGTTCCAGGTACAGGTTCTTCCTTCAACTGGAACTGAAAGTTAAGATGTCAAGGAACAGAGCTGCAGTTGACCTTCAATAGATATGTAACATGAATTAAAATTTAAACTTTATTGGGGTAAATTGCAAAACTTTGTTCCTGTTGCATAATCTAGATGATTCTAAGAGGTATATTTTGACTTCTCATTTTGTTCATCTGGTTCTTTGCCTCTCCAACCACTACAAAGTATCATCACTAATTCTTTCAATACTATCAATCAACATTATGTTACTTAAAGCATTCTCTGAAAGACAGGTTTAGTCATTTTGTAACTCAATAAAAGTAACTTTAAAACTTCCCATTGTTCTTAAGTTAAAGTATCTCTCACTGTGCATCCCTTACTTAACATACATCTGACACCTGATTATTAAACAGCATCCCCCAGGTTCTTCTGCTCCAACAGCAATGACCCTTTTATTTCCTTGATCACTCCCAACACACTCCTCTCTGCCACATTGTCCAACCTAGCATACCTAGTATGAATTCCCTACTTCTATTGGGCACTCTTCTACTCTACTTTCAGATCTCAACTGAATCACTTCTGAGAGAAGCACTCAAACCTCCTGAAGAGAATAAGAAATCGTAATCACTTCTGAAGTAACAAAACTAAGTAATAGAATTGACAGAGTGATATGAGCTGTAGCTAGGTACTCAAATTGTAAATAAAGATTATCATTTATTATGTTATTAGTCTCACCCTTTTTATGTGTGCATTACATATATTATGTAGAATGGTATGCATATACTGACTCCAATCTTTAAAACTAACATATATGAAATATTTTCTCATTATCACAGCTGAGGACAATGGATTTCAAGGTTGTTATTTGTCAAATGTCAATTAGCATTCAGAACTAGAATTTAGGTTTCTTTGTGTCAAAATTCTCTTTCCAGTATAACATGTTTGAAGAAACAAGAGTTCATTTACAAATAAAGTTATTGTTTTATTTTCCTCAATGAAAGCCAGTGAAAAATTGTAAAATTTATAATTATTCTGTCACTTGTTGAATTACTTAAATTAAAAAAAAATTGAACACTGCCATATATATATATATATATATATATATATATATATATATGCTGAATTTTTAGTCCTCTGCTTTGAATCTTTGTGATGTTTTATGCCAATTCTAGTAGTAATTCATGTGGGATGCATACTTTAGTTTACAAGATATTAGATTAGATGGCATCAAATTGCTAAGTGAGCTAGTTTCTTACTAGATTTATTACCCACGCTGCCTTGACTCATGTTATTATGAGGCTTTGTCTCCATCCCAGACTTTCACAGTCCACAAATTTGTCATAAAGTTTCAAATTGTATATCAGCACAAGAAAAATCAGCCAGGAGCCTAAAAGAGACATCTTTGTCATCCTTGCTTAGAATTCAATCTTGACATTTTAATACATATTTTATGTAATATAAAAATAAATGCTATTTATATAAATAATTCAACTGAAAATTCAGTTATCTTTTCTTTTTTTTTTTTTTAACATCTTTATTGGGGTATAATTGCTTTACAATGGTGTTAGTTTCTGCTTTATAACAGAGTGAGTCAGTTATACATATATATATGTTCCCATATCTCTTCCCTCTTTGTCTCCCTCCCTCCCACCCTCCCTATCCCACCCCTCCAGACAGCCACAAAGAACCGAGCCGGTTTCCCTGTGCCATGCGGCTGCTTCCCACTGGCTATCTACCTTACGTTTGTTAGTATATATATGTCCATGTCTCTCTCTCGCCCTAACACACCTCACCCTTCCCCCTCCCCATATCCTCAAGTCTGTTCTCCAGTAGGTCTCTGTCTTTATTCCTGTTTTACCCCTAGGTTCTTCATAACATTTTTTTTTTCTTAAATTCCATATATATGTGTTAGCATACGGTATTTGTCCTTCTCTTTCTGACTTACTTCACTCTGTATGACAGACTCTAGATCTATCCACCTCATTACAAATAGCTCAATTTCGTTTCTTTTTATGGCTGAGTAATATTCCATTGTATATATGTGCCACATCTTCTTTATCCATTCATCCGACGACGGGCACTTAGGTTGTTTCCATCTCCGGGCTATTGTAAATAGAGCTGCAATGAACATTTTGGTACATGACTCTTTCTGAATTCTGGTTTCCTCAGGGTATATACCTAGTAGTGGGATTGCTGGGTCATATGGTAGTTCTATTTGTAGTTTTTTAAGGAACCTCCATACTGTTCTCCATAGTGGCTGAACCAATTCACATTCCCACCAGCAGTGCAAGAGTGTTCCCTTTTCTCCACACCCTCTCCAGCATTTATTGTTTCTAGATTTTTTGATGATGGCCATTCTGACTGGTGTGAGATGATATCTCATTGTAGTTTTGATTTGCATTTCTCTAATGATTAATGATGTTGAGCATTCTTTCATGTGTTTGTTGGCAGTCTGTATATCTTCTTTGGAGAAATGTCTATTTAGGTCTTCTGCCCATTTTTGGATTGGGTTGTTTATTTTTTTGTTATTGAGCTGCATGAGCTGCCTGTAAATTTTAGAGATTAATCCTTTGTCAGTTGATTCATTTGCAAATATTTTCTCCCATTCTGAGGGCTGTCTTTTGGTCTTGTTTATGGTTTCCTTTGCTGTGCAAAAGCTTTGAAGTTTCATTAGGTCCCATTTGTTTATTTTTGTTTTTATCTCCATTACTCTAGGAGATGGGTCAAGAAGGATCTTGCTGTGATTTATGTCATAGAGTGTTCTGCCTATGTTTTCCTCTAAGAGTTTGATAGTTTCTGGCCTTACATTTAGGTCTTTAATCCATTTTGAGCTTATTTTTGTGTATGGTGTTAGGGAGTGATCTAATCTCATACTTTTACATGTACCTGTCCAGTTTTCCCAGCACCACTTATTGAAGGGGCTGTCCTTTCTCCACTGTATATTCCTGCCACCTTTATCAAAGATAAGGTGACCATATGTGCATGGGTTTATCTCTGGGCTTTCTATCCTATTCCATTGATCTATCTTTCTGTTTTTGTGCCAGTACCATACTGTCTTGATTACTGTAGCTTTGTAGTATAGTCTGAAGTCAGGCAGCCTGATTCCTCCAGCTCCATTTTTTGTTCTCAAGATTGCTTTGGCTATTCGGGGTCTTTTGTGTTTCCATACAAATTGTGAAATTTTTTGTTCTAGTTCTGTGAAAAATGCCAGTGGTAGTTTGATAGGGATTGCATTGAATCTATAGATTGCTTTGGGGAGTAGAGTCATTTTCACAATGTTGATTCTTCCAATCCAAGAACATGGTATATCTCTCCATCTGTTTGTATCATCTTTAATTTCTTTCATCAGTGTCTTATAATTTTCTGCATACAGGTCTTTTGTCTCCTTAGGTAGGTTTATTCCTAGATATTTTATTCTTTTTGTTGCAATGGTAAATGGGAGTGTTTTCTTGATTTCACTTTCAGATTTTTCATCGTTAGTATATAGGAATGCCAGAGATTTCTGTGCATTAATTTTGTATCCTGCTACTTTACCAAATTCATTGATTAGCTCTAGTAGTTTTCTGGTAGCATCTTTAGGATTCTCTATGTATAGTATCATGTCATCTGCAAACAGTGACAGCTTTACTTCTTCTTTTCCGATTTGGATTCCTTTTATTTCCTTTTCTTCTCTGATTGCTGTGGCTAAAACTTCCAAAACTATGTTGAATAAGAGTGGTGAGAGTGGGCAACCTTGTCTTGTTCCTGACCTTAGTGGAAATGCTTTCAGTTTTTCGCCATTGAGGATGATGTTGGCTGTGGGCTTGTCATATACGGCCTTTATTATATTGAGGAAAGTTCCCTCTACACCTACTTTCTGCAGGGTTTTTATCATAAATGGGTGTTGAATTTTGTCAAAAGCTTTCTCTGCATCTATTGAGATGATCATATGGTTTTTCTCCTTCAATTTGTTAATATGGTTAATCACATTGATAGATTTGCGTATATTGAAGAATCCTTGCATTCCTGGAATAAACCCCACTTGATCATGGTGTATGATCCTTTTAATGTGCTGTTGGATTCTGTTTGCTAGTATTTTGTTGAGGATTTTTGCATCTATGTTCATCAGTGATATTGGCCTGTAGTTTTCTTTCTTTGTGACATCCTTGTCTGGTTTTGGTATCAAGGTGATGGTGGCCTCGTAGAATGAGTTTGGGAGTGTTCCTCCCTCTGCTATATTTTGGAAGAGTTTGAGAAGAATAGGTGTTAGCTCTTCTCTAAATGTTTGATAGAATTCGCCTGTGAAGCCATCTGGTCCTGGGCTTTTGTTTGTTGGAAGATTTTTAATCACAGTTTCAATTTCAGTGTTTGTGATTGGTCTGTTCATATTTTCTATTTCTTCCTGATTCAGTCTTGGCAGTTTGTGCATTTCTAAGAATTTGTCCATTTCTTCCAGATTGTCCATTTTATTGGCATAGAGTTGCTTGTAGTAATCCCTCATGATTTTTTGTATTTCTGCAGTGTCAGTTGTTACTTCTCCTTTTTCATTTCTGATTCTATTGATTTGAGTCTTCTCCCTTATTTTCTTGATGAGTCTGGCTAATGGTTTATCAATTTTGTTAATCTTCTCAAAGAACCAGCTTTTAGTTTTATTGATCTTTGCTATTGTTTCCTTCATTTCTTTTTCATTTATTTCTGATCTGATTTTTATGATTTCTTTCCTTCTGCTAACTCTGGGGTTTTTTTGTTCTTCTTTCTCTAATTGCTTGAGGTGCAAGGTTAGGTTGTTTATTCGAGATGTTTCCTGCTTCTTAAGGTGGGCTTGTATTGCTATAAACTTCCCTCTTAGAACTGCTTTTGCTGCATCCCATAGGTTTTGGGTCGTTGTATCTCCATTGTCATTTGTTTCTAGGTATTTTTTAATTTCCTCTTTGATTTCTTCAGTGATCACTTCGTTACTAAGTAGTGTATTGTTTAGCCTCCATGTGTTTGTATTTTTTACTGCTCTTTTCCTATAATTGATATCTAATCTCATGGCGTTGTGGTCGGAAAAGATACTTGATATAATTTCAATTTTCTTAAATTTACCAAGGCTTGATTTGTGACCCAAGATATGATCTATCCTGGAGAATGTTCCATGAGCACTTGAGAAAAATGTGTATTCTGTTGTTTTTGGATGGAGTGTCCTATAAATATCAATTAAGTCCATCCTGTTTAATGTATCATTTAAAGCTTGTGTTTCCTTATTTATTTTCATTTTGGATGATCTGTCCATTGGTGAAAGTGGGGTGTTGAAGTCCCCTACTATGAATGTGTTACTGTCGATTTCCCCTTTTATGGCTGTTAGTTTTTGCCTTATGTATTGAGGTGCTCCTATGTTGGGTGCATAAATATTTACAATTGTTATATCTTCTTCTTGGATCGATCCCTTAATCATTATGTAGTGTCCTTCTTTGTCTCTTCTGATAGTCCTTATTTTAAAGTCTATTTTGTCTGATATGAGAATTGCTACTCCAGCTTTCTTTTGGTTTCCATTTGCATGGAATATCTTTTTCCATCCCCTTACTTTCAGTCTGTATGTGTCTCTAGGTCTGAAGTGGGTCTCTTGTAGACAGCATATATATGGGTCTTGTTTTTGTATCCATTCAGCCAATCTGTGTCTTTTGGTGGGAGCATTTAGTCCATTTACATTTAAGGTAATTATCGATATGTATGTTCCTATTCCCATTTTCTAAATTGTTTTGGGTTCGTTATTATAGGACTTTTCCTTCTCTTGTGTTTTTGTCTAGAGCAGTTCCTTTAGCATTTGTTGTAAAGCTGGTTTGGTGGTGCTGAACTCTCTCAGCTTTTGCTTGTAAATTCAGTTATCTTTTAATTAACAGGTCTACTAAAATAAAGCAGTCTTCCCATACTCAGTTGGCTAGCTAATTGTCTGCTTATGTCTTATTTATAATTCAAATGATAACCTTTCTGTGTTAGTAGTGAGAATATTTTTTTCCTTTAGTGGTCAGACATGAGTATAAGGTTACTGTAGATATGTGGAAAGACACAAAACAGGCTCAAAGACTTAAATTACTGGACACTAAAGAAAAAAAATAAAAAAAGACTGAAAAAGTATTTACCCTCTTATACCCAAGGCTGTATAAGAGGCGCCATGGAAGTGGGAATTTTGTGTTCTAAAATGTCACTATTAGAAACAGTGGTAACTATATGCATTTTGAAAAATAATGGCACTTAAAATATTTCCTAACTTCAAATATGTTGTGTAATTCCTACATATGGTTTTTCCTACACAGTAATACCAGGATAAAAATACCTTATGCATTCTCCACAATTACTATAAAGTCTGTTTATTTCACATATCTACAATGAGACACATATGAATGTGTCCTTTTTCTTCTTCCTTTATCTTCAAGTACCTTCTCAATTAAAATATGAAGTAAATATCAAACATAGATCTAAAATGATAGGAATCATTGTAAATTGCTTTGATAATAAAGGTAAATATTAGCTTCAAATTACTTAAGCAAAAATTATTATTTTACCTTAGAGTTTTAAAGCAATGTTAGAACCTTGGATAGTAATGCACAAACACACATGCACAAACTTCCTTTCAGTAATATTCTCTCATTTTCTCTCTCCTTTCACCTGAAATCTTTATTTCTTAAGTTATTCAAAAATTATTTTATTATCCAATTTTTCTATTACACAAGGCATTGTATACAGACAGCCTGGATTTTCACTGTGGGGTGAAGATTAAAGGAAGTCAAATATATCTTAGAGGGCTTCCCTGGTGGTGCAGTGGTTGAGAGTCCACCTGCTGATGCAGGGGACACGGGTTCGTGCCCCAGTCCCGGAAGATCCCACATGCCGTGGAATAGCTGGGCCCATGAGCCATGGCCACTGAGCCTGCACGTCCAGAGCCTGTGGTCTGCAACGGGAGAGGCCACAACAGTGAGATATCTCTGAGGTATGATTGTATAGGATTTATTATGTGATAACAATGAACAAATTATATGTGTATAATAATCAAGACTATTGAACATTGTAGAGATGTGTATTATCTATTTCTTAAATTTATTTTCTAAACAAACATTTCCAGTATTTCTATAAGATCACTGTGAAATAAATAGGTTCTTTTACTTTTAAATGGTGAAATGAATATCTGTTCACATAGTGAAGGGGTGGTCTAAAGCTTAGGGAAGAAAAAAAGCAATTAGGAAAGATCTAACTTATGCTAATATTTAAGTGATACATTACCTATTATTTGAAAGAAAAGATTTAAACTTTTATTTATTGTTTTATTTTTCTTCATTCATTATTATAATAGTTCTACTTTCCATTTGTAAATAAGACATTTCATGTTATTACTTTTGTAGTAACATAGTGAACCTCTATGGAAAGTGTAATTTGTCTATCATCTTGTACTCCATTGCATAACTTCCCTTTAGTCACTTCATTATATCTGGACCTTTTTTTTTATTTCTGTATATAAATAGATGAAAACCACTATGCAAAACCCATTCCCACTTTCAAACAAAACTGTTCATTTATATTAAAATTTGTACTAATTTTTAACCGGTACAAATTTGCAATTGGGCGCCCATATTCTTGTAGAAAAACTTCAATGAAAGAAAACTACCTCAAATCATTTCAGACATTTTTAATGATGTCACAAAGAAAGTATCACCAAATAACCAAAATTACCACTGATTTATCTTATTTTTTCCTTTGACTAGATATTCAGTTAGACAAATAAAAATCTGGAAAGCCTCCTTAAGGAAACATGAACTTTATTTCATATGTCATTGTTATAATTCATTTATTCATTCAATAAGCATGTACCTGTAGCTCTACACTACATTCTACTTTATGAAAAAACTAATTTAGAAATTAATTCAAGAAAAGTCATAGAGTAGCATGTTTGGGTTTCCCCTCAAACAGACCGTTACGCAAGAATGTAAGTGCCTATAGTTTATTTTGGAGTTGCATGAAACACAGAAAGGTGAGGAAGTAGGAAGTGAAATGGTAAAGAAATGTAGTTAAAAAAAGGATGTTATTGATCCCATAAGGAAATTCTGGGAAATGCTGGAAAACACCATTGAGATATGAGAGATTTGAGACATTTAGGTTGAAGCTACTTGGGTGGGCTGGGAGGTAAAGATTTCGTAGCTTAAGAGAGCAAAGAGAACTTGGTTGGAGGGTGGGAGATGGTAATTCACAGGCACATTTTTCTTTTCTGGATACAGGGCTAGAAAATGTTCTATAAAGCCACCTAGTGTTCTAGAAAGAATATAGAAATAGATGCAGAAATTCACTGTTTGGATTAGGTTAGAGGGATTCGGGCAGGACATTGGCATCATCTCCTACAACGTGACAGATGTCTTTAATATGAGTGTTTATATTAGATGTGATCTTTTGTGTAGTGAAAAAAAGCCTAAAAGATGGAAACATTAATCTGGAAGTTAAAGCCATATTCTGGTCCCATATTGATGACTATAATGGGCTTTGATGTTCTTATTTTTATGTAATCTGTGGTCAACAGATATATTCATAAATGGAAAATAAACAAGATTTTTATGATTTTACATGCATTGTGAGAACTAGAGCTCCCTTCACACCTCTGCCAGCTCATTCTTTGATCACGTAAGTAGTATTTCGCAACTTGGCCAAACAGTGCAAGTTGACATACTCTATTCTTCACGCTTCCAGCTCGATTTCACTAGGGCGTTATCTTGTATTATAATGCAAACTCAAAGTGGCAAAACTAACACCAATGGCCACTAAAAAAGTGATGCTGCTGCCAACACCCTTGCTGTGAGTGACCTTTATCAAGTCCTTGAAGGTCTACATTAAAGTTGCAACCATGTGCTCTAAAGGTGTCTTCTACTGCAGAATTCCTGAGATTTTCAATGTCCCAACATACACTTTTCAAAATTCTTTTTGCAGGCCTCTTGCTTTACTACATGAGTGCATGAGGGGCCGGGTCAGAGGATATTCTATGTGAGATGTGATGGTGTATTAAATATCTTTTAGCCATTCTTCCTTTCCTGAAGGTTGTCTGAGATTTTCTTAGAAGATAAAGGTTAATTCACCATAGGGCCTCTTACTCAAGTTTCTCGATCTGTTCAGAGAGTCATCCAGTATTACTCAAACATACTACAATCCTGGGATAAACAAAGTTCAATCAGCTTTCCCTGATTGTGCTGTAATACTAAAAATCTATACATCTCTAAGTGTATCTTAAATATACCTGAACAGTAATATAGTGAATTAAACTCCATTAAGTCTCTGGTATAAAGGTATTATATGTTTTTCAAATGTCAACACTAAAATGATGTGTATGTCAGTTTGATGGATGATTATTCAGAAAGAACAAACTGGATAACACCTTGTGAGTTTTTTGCTGAAAATTTATCATGATTGAAATAGAATGTCTTCTGAATTTTTAACATAGATAATAGTTTGTCCTTATGTTCTCCTTCAACTAAGATGGTGTTGCTGACCTCCCACAACTCACATCCATCATAAAATAAAACTTCATTAGCAAAGTTCTCATCAAAATTCATTGTCATTAATGGAAGTTTGTCACAAATGATTCCCTGTCCTCGCTTGTGAGATTGTGTGGTAGTCATTATGGAGAAATGCGTCGGATATACTTAAAGAAATATTACATTGTTGTGATAAACTCATTAGTACTGCTATTACTTCAGAATGTTTTTTATATCATCTATAACATAGAACACACAGATACCAAATTTCATTAAAATCTCAATGATTATCCAACACTCAACAATTTATCCCTCTTTATTCACAAGAGGGTACCACCCATGCACTTCTGTTACTGAAAAATAAGATGAATTATTCTGTATATTTATTTTCCCCATACTTTCCCTTAGTTCTTAAGAATGCTTTATCTGGATGGTAGAACACAGGTTCAATTGTACTGAACCAGGAAGAGGTGTTTCTAAAGGAGAAAATTTATACTCTTGGTTGATTATTGAAAGTTTTTTTTTTTTTTTTTTAAATACTAGAACAGTCCAAAATGTAACTGACAGATGGAAGATGGAGTCTTGGAGGGCAAGGCACTAGTTTCATCTAGTTTGATTCTATACAAAACAAACCCAATGCCAACTATAATGCTTTCTGATGGATTTTGATTACCTGTGCTTGGCTAGCTCCTCTTTACATTACTTCAATTCACACTCATTTTAAAGACTAGATGGAATTTCTTCATAGCAGTGGCATGTCCATTTGGGGCAGGGGATAATCAGGCTTAGACACTGTTTCTCCTGTGTACTCACATACACAATAACCTGATTCCCCTGCTGCTTCACAAGAATTACTGAAACATTTTTCTCCCTGTTGCCAGCTGCATCAGTCTCTGTGACTTCCTTATATTTTGATTCTAAATATTATTTCCAAAAAAATACATTATTCCTTAGAATCCAAAAATAAGACTGGAAGTCACCTTGAGTTTCACTTATTATTTCTCTTGTCTTCAGTGTAAAGCATAAAAATTTTATTCTTAATAACTTCAAGGAAAGTAGAGTCCAATACCCTTCAAAATTCTATCCTCTATTTATCACGCTGCAATATTGACTTTTTAAACCTGCTTCTGGAAATTAGGTTTATCTCACGCAATTTTTTTTTTACCCACTCAGTGAAGATGGGAAAATATGTCTGTGTCCGGGGTTTTCTTTCTCAAGCCAGTGTGTTTTTATTAATGTTTATATGACTTGCGGTTAGGTAATATTTAGCCTATTTTTTTTTCTTTTCTTTTCTCATTGAATTACTGTTCTATTTTTAGAGCAACGAAAATAGCCACTTTTGAATATCAAGAATATGGAGTCATTACATTCAACTTAATAAAGTTAAATAAATATTATTTTTGAGCTTAAGATCACAGTAAAATTTAAGTATTCTAAAGTGTTAATGTAAAGATAGATACTTAAAGTTTTCTATATATGACATACATTTTTTCTCACAATTTTCTTAAAGTAAGAGATATGGGGAGAAGTCATTTGTCTCAGAAAAGTAATTCATTGTTATTTTAACACATAAGTCAATTATTTTATTTCAATTTTTAGTTCAAATTAAGCACGTATAAAAAGTTCACAAGATAGTGAGTGAGGCGGGTCAAAAAGTACAAACTTCCAGTTATAAACTAAGTCATAGGTATGTGATGTATAGCATTGTGACTATAATTAATAATTACTGTATTGAATATTTTAAAGTTGCTAAGAGAGTAGGTCTTATGAGTCTTCATCACAAGAAAAAATAATTGTTACAGTGTATGGTGATGGATGTTAACTAGTAACCTTCATTATCATTTTGCATTGTATCTATGGTTATTCTGACACTTATACACATACATTAGGCTCTTTTTAAATTGTACCCTTTGAGCAATGATTAAAATTAGTATTTTCTTACTATCCTGATATTTGCCTCTCATACATTGCATACTTAGTTTTGTTATTATTGCTATTGTTTTTAAACATTTTGTATTTTCT
The DNA here is from genome assembly GCF_000442215.2 of Lipotes vexillifer. Classification (NCBI taxonomy): domain Eukaryota; kingdom Metazoa; phylum Chordata; class Mammalia; order Artiodactyla; family Lipotidae; genus Lipotes; species Lipotes vexillifer. The sequence continues at coordinate 3,001,370 of NW_006787679.1, forward strand.
GATATACCTCATCTCCATTTTTATTAATTTTGCTTTATTGTTAATCTTTTCATCTATTTGCTTATGTCCATTGCTCCCTTATTACTATAAGACATGTTTTAATCTTCTCAATTGGTTTCTCTACCTGGAAAATTAAGATTGTCACTTCCTCACTCCACTGTTCAGCCTGATTAATCTCATTTTGTACACATGAGGTAATGGAATGATTGGTTAAAATAGCAGGAGAACTTACTTCTTATTTGTCAGGAATGATTCTGATTAATCAGAATTATAAAAACTAGTAATGAATATGGAACCATTGTTTGAGTGTAAACAAATATATGAGGTAAAACCACAAGAAACTGGTCATTGAAATTTTGAACTCAGGTATGTGTTTGACTGCAGTGATAGTGGCTTAAGGGGAAAGTAGAAATTATTTTGTGCATGTGTTTGTAAATAAACTTCTCAAAACGTTTCTAAACTACATCCTTCAAGTAAAGTCACAGCATATTATGCTTTATTAACATATTAAGAAAAATAAGAGTATATTCCAGTTCCAAGTAACTTCCCATGCACTGAGATAGGAACATATGCACATTGTGAAATGTGAGGTACCCCAAATCTCCATCTTATCAACATCTCTCTTTTGGAATTATATAATGTATACTACATAAATTCACTTTTTAAATATGACTTTGTAGATCCCTATGGAATTCAAATTAATTATCTGATAGAATGTATAATGAACAAACATTAAATTTTTGGACTGATTGTAATAAATAAAATAATATATTAGATCTGTTTTGAAGTCAAGGAAACTTGATTTATACGATTTTATACTTTGAGGAGTAGAGGAAAAAGGAAAATACTGAAATATTGGGATAATCTTGAGAAAAATATATCACAGACCAAACAGGGGACCAGATCAAAAATATGAGATAACAACAATAATGATAATGGTTTAATCATTGAATGTTTTTTCTCATAATGTGCTTTACAAGTAACAAATATTAATTTAATTCTCACAACTTCCTTAGGTAATAAGTATATCATTGATACCAATTTTACAGGCAATAAAATATAATAAAAGTCAGTTTCAGAAAGATAAATATTACGTGCTAAAGGAGTTTAGTTTTAGTATTACTGACATGGGGAGCATTGGATACATAGAGATTTAAGTGACATCATTTGACTTATTTTATGTTAGGGTTATTCTGGCTACTAGGCTAAGAATAGAGTGAAAAGGGCAAGAGAAGAAGCTGGAAATTATCAGGAGGTTATTGTAATAATCCAGGCCAGAGATTATGGTGGCCTGAATTAAGATAATAACACTTGTGGTGGTGGAAAGTGGTTAGATTCTAAATGTGCTTTGAAGATAAAGCCTATAAAATATATTGATAGAATGAAGGTGGATTCTGAGAGAAAAGGATATATCCGGGATGTCACTGAGGTTTCTCTTTAAAGCAAGTGGAAGTTTTTATTTAAAGCAAGTGGACTTTCCAATAACTGAAATAATGAAGAGCAGGTTTGACAGGGCAGGGAGAATGGGAGCTGAATTTAGGACATGTTAAGAGTGTAAGAGTGTATTGTATCCTTGTATTATTCCTGAATTTAGAGGAACGGATTTTAGCTTTTCACTGCTGAGTATGACATTAGTGGTGAGTTTGCTATAAATGGCCTATATTATGTTGAGGTATGTTCCCTCTATACCCACTTTGATGAGAGTTTTCATCATGAATGGATATTGAATTTTGTCAAATCTTTTTTCTGTGTCTATTAAGATGATCATATTGTTTTTTTCTTTCCTTTTGTTAATGTGGTGTAACACATTGAATGATTTGCATCTGTTGAACCATCCTTGTGATGCTGGATACACCAACTTGACCATGGTGTATAAAGCTTTTTACGTATTGTTGGATTTGGTTTGCTAAAGTTTATTGAGGATTTTTGTATTCATATTCATCAAAGATAGTTTCCTGTGATTTTCTTTTTTTGTAGTGACTTTGTATGGTTTTGTTATCAGGGTGATGGTGGACTCATAGAATGAATTTGGGAGTGTTCCATTTTCTTCAATTTTTTGGAATAGTTTGAGAAGGAGAGGTATTATCTCTTTTTATATGTTTGGTAAATTCTCCTGTGAAGCCATCCAGTCCTGGACTTTTATTTGCTGGGAGTTTTTTTATTACAAATTTAATTTCACTATTAGTGATTGTTCTCCTTAAATTGTCTGTTTATTCTTGATTCAGTATTTTCAGGTTATATGTTTCTAGAAATTTACCCATTTCTTTTACATTGTCCAATTTTTTGGCATATAGCTGTTCTTAGTATTTTCTTATTTTATATATATATATATATATATATATATATTTATTTATTTATTTATTTATTTTGGGGGTATCAGTTGTTATTTCTTCTCTTTTATTTCTTATTCCATTTATTTGGGTCATTTCTGTTCTTGAGTGAAAGAGTTTAATATCCTGTATTTTATCATTTCTTTGTAATTAGTAATTTATAAATCTCTATAATGGTTGGCATTTTTCTCATTATTTCTCTTTTACTGCATCTGTCACTGATACTCTTTATAGATTCTTGACTGATGGCTTTTGCTTATTTGTAGTTTCTTCTTACTCACAACTTACTATAAATCACTGCCTCTCCTGTTTCATATCTTCCATTTATATCCAGTTGAATTGTCTGTTCTAACAGCTGCTTGATTATTTTATATTTTCTAGTTGTGCTTGCCAAAGTGGAGGATATCCTTGTGTCCAACATTGTCTCTATCTGAGAACATAGTTATTTTCATGCCAAATTGCCTCATATGTTGCTGGTCAACTTCTGAATTGTGAGTCCTGGGTCAGTTGTTCTTCCCTGGCCCACTCAGTTGTTGTCAAATGATATTTTATGGAATGTGACCCCTTACAATTTCTTTCAAGAAAGAAACTTGGTTTAGGTTTTCTAAGGGAATATGCATGGTAGCTTTCATGATAGACCTATATACAATAATCAAAGTCTGAGGAATATTTGTAAACAGTGAGGTCTTATATGATAATTCATTTATTATTGATCACATTTTGACCCAATCTCTATCCTATATGGAGTAGATAGATTTCCAATTTTATCTGTTTATCATTTACTTTTGCTGATACACACATAAATATTCTTTTGGAATTCCTTTAAAGAACTCAGATTAAATAATAAAAATCCAGTGTTAGGCACTGTATAGAAATACAACATCATTAAATAAGTTGTTCAATTCTACTAAACTCTATTAATTTAAAGTAGTGAGTGATCCTGTTCTTTCAGTTTTCATGCTTTCTTTCCATATACTACTTGCAAGAATGAAAGTGGATGTTTGATTATAGCAGTTAATAGTCATATATCATAGTTGTTGTTTTTTTTTTAAAGGGAACAACTTAAGAAAAATAAATTACTTTACAAATGCTAAAATCTGATTTGAACTAACAGATCTTTAAATCATTTTTTCAGACTTTATTTGTATATAATATGGCAGTGCAAATAGGAGGTCACAAGCACTGTTACACAGAAACCTGGATAATTTGGTCTTATATTTTACATTTCATATGGACATGAAAAAGAAGATTATGAGATATCATTAATAATGATTTGACACAGTTTTATTGAGAATAAAATGTGAGGTTGAAAAATAGAAATTGTGATTACATAAGATTTATTATTTATTTCTTGGAGCCCAAAACATAAACTTAAAAATACGAATTTTGCTATATTTTATTTTTTTTTTGGTCAGGAATTTATAAGTAGCTTAGTTGAAGTGTCTCTTCCTCTGTTTCAGAGATTTTCATGAGTTGACAATCAAGCTGTCAGAATGGGCTGCTGCAACCTGTAAGCTTAGGATTAGGCATAGGCTGAAAGTTCCTCTTCTGAAATTCTTCACTCAGAAGGGTGATTGGGTTCAATTTGATAATCCAGAGTAATATACCTAATTTAAGATCTGTAGCCTTAATTACATCCACAAGTCCCTTTTGAGATGTAGTATTACATATTCAAAAGTTTCACACTAAGAGGGATGACTTTTTAGCACAAGAAAATATTTTCATGCTTCCAATTTATTTGTGTATCTTTTCAATAATTTTTGATACTTGGAGGTAGAACTTTTCTATTCCCAGAGTCCAAAAAGTGTTTCACAAAAATTTCAGAAAATAAATGCACGGGTGTTTGTGCTTTTTGTGACTGAAGGGTGTGGTGTACATTTCTATTTATACAAACACCTATGTGGTGATGAGGAAAAAGGTGGCATTCATCCACATTAAATATTTTCCCTCTAATTTGTACCCCTCCTTCCTCTTTAAGTAAAAAGCACCATCAGTTTTACAAGGCTATTTTGGTTTTTAACTAATTATCTGAAAACCATGATAAATATAACAAAAAGGAACAAGTATACAGGAATTATTTTAAAAGTAATTTTATTATTGATTTTGTCACTTGATTTTCATTGAAATGAAAATAATTGTCACTTGATTTTTATTGAAATATAAATAGAATGAAAATTGCCCTTTTTTAGTTGCCCTCTTAGTCCTGCACTCATTTGTTTTCTCTGATTCTTGTTTGAAATTTCATCCTGTGGAACACTTTCTTCTCAACATAGTATTCTATGCATATATGAATGATAACATTTATCATTCTCTTCAATGACCTTGACTTCTTATCTCTCTCTTCTGTTTTTTACTTCAGAGTTTTAAAAGAAAAGGACAGTGTCTAACTCATTTCTAAATTTTCAGTGCCTAACATTGTGACAAAAATAAACTAGGAATGTGTATGTGTGAGTGAGTAAATGAATGAATGAGTGAATGTACATACTTTGGATTTTCTCTTCTCTGGTGAGTCTCCATCTCAATACACTACCATAGCCTAAAGACGTACAGTAGGCAATATGTGTCAAATGTTCACACAATAGATTCAGAGAGATCCTAAAAAGTAATTTACATCTTACAACAAACTTATTATCTCAAAATTATAATATATAATACAGCAAAGTTATATTATGCATTTCCTCATATGCTGTCTGAAATTTAATTTTTAACATGTTGATAATTTTTTGCTGAAAATGCATTGCTTTGTAGAAGCACTAAAATGATCCTTGGCTTAAGCATAAATAAAAGATTGTATTTCACTTTCCTTTTTATCATCAAAATGGTTACTTTTTTCATTTAAACTCTTAGGTTCAACCAGTTTCGACCTATCAAGCTTTCATTTCCTGCTGTCTGAAATGAAACATCTTTCTCACCTATAGCTGACAAGAGTCACATATCTTGTGGGATTGATTTCTTTCATCTTGTCCTTTCTTATCCCTTATCTTTCTTTTACTTCTTTTCCTTTCAGTGATAAGATCTCTACATTTTCTTGTTGTGTTCATCTTCTTCTTGTTCTTCATTTTTCAATTTCCAGCTTCTTAATTTATATATTTTACCTCCATTTTTTCTCCATTTGCAATGATTTTACCTTTTCTTTTCTCTTAACATTTTGGATTTCCCCCTCTATTTATTATGCTGAAATTTTTCCCTCTTTATATTGCTATCATTGAATATTAGGTCACTGTTCCCATTTATTATTTTTATAATTATATACCTCTTCATCAACTTTTCTAACTTTATGCATATTTCCATCTTATTCTACTTTCTAACCTCATTATCTGCCCTCACTATTCATTTAACCTTAACCAGAGTTTACCAGATTTTTAAAATCTACCCATGTATTTTTAGTCTCCTTATTGTGTAATTGCACATACTCTTTTTCTCTCCTATGTCATAGCCATGAGCATTTTCCACTGCTTTGTAGCAAAGCTTAGGATAACTGGGAGTCTGATATTAGCATAGAAAAACATAATTATTTGGCTTCTATAAAAAGCTTCTGTGGTACAGTATCATCAGTTTCAGAAATCGACTGTTCCTATAATAAATAGGAAGAGATGTAGAAACCAGTAATAGAATTATGAAATACATAACATCACTATGTATCTGTCAGTGGCCAAATATGCCTGAATTTAATAAGAAAAGATATATGTTACACCCACTTGCTCTAACCTAATTGTTCTCTGATAGCTATCTTAAAAACTTCCTTACCTTTTAAGATTGCATGATGTAATTTAAAATATTGCAGTACCATAATGTATTTATAAATATATTGATTTTATATAAATCAAGTAAATCATGTGACAAATAAGTGACTGAGTATTACAAAGAAGTCAAATATTTCTACTTTAAAATTTTTCCCCAAGGGGAAACTGTCTTTTGACTAATCCTTTATACACTGTTTCACAAGGTCCTCCTGTTTACTGCCCATCTCTACTTTGTGAGTAAAGCATGAGAATAATCTCCCTGCTTTGTGACCAATTTGCTTGTGAATTACACCCTAAGCAACTGAGATAACTTAGAAAAGTAGTGTATTACTCTGATTCTGGAAATCAATTAAATGTTTTCTATGAAAAAAGAAAATCTTGACTTGTAGTAACTCATATAATGTGGCAGGCAAGGATTTGGTGTACACTAACATGTCCTGGACACATATTGTAGAAGCAGTTAACATTCTGAAGTATGCCTTTTAATAACTGATATCAAATTCTGGAATATATCATAAGCTAAAGAAACTTAAAATGTCTAATTTCTATTTTATCTAATTTAAGCAACCTCAATTATAAGACAAACTGGTATTTTATGTACCTCTGAGAAAGAAACTATTAAAAAAAAAAAAAAAACTGTTCCCACTAAAGTATGGTAAGCCATAAATTGTTGTACAGGTTAACTTTATAGATATTTAAATATAAAAAAAATATGAATCTTAGAACTGATAAAATCCAATATAAATATAAACATATTTATACAATCCAATATAAATATACATAATATACAGACATATTGATTCTAAAATAAAAGTTACTTCATTTTCAAATTATTCAACAATATTTTTATCTTCATTCTCAAATGGAATGGGAGATATTTTCCTTTTATGATCTTTTTAAAATTAATTAATTTATTTATTTTGGCTGCATCGTGTCTTCATTGCTGCGTGTGGGTTTTCTCTAGTTGCAGCAAGTGGGGGTTACTCTTCATTGCAGTGCATGGGTTTCTCATTGCAGTGGCTTCTCTTGTTGTGGAGCAAGGGCTCTAGGCATGTGGGTTTCAGTAGTTGCTACACGTGGGCTCAGTAGTTGTGGCACGTGGACCCTAGAGCATGCAGGCTTCAGTAGCTGTGATGCATGTGTTCAGTAGCTGCAGAACGTGAGCTCCAGGACATGAGGGCTTCAGTAGTTGTGGCATGGAGGCTCAGTGGTTGTGGCTCACAGGCTGTAAAGCACAAGCTCAGTAGTTGTGGCACATGGGCTTAGTTGCTCCATGGCATGTGGGATCTTCCCAGATCAGGAATTGAACCCATGTTCCCTGCATTGGCAGGCAGATTCTTAACCACTGTGCCACCAGGGAAGTCCCTCCTTTGATGATCTTAATTGACTATGTTGATATAGAAAAATGTTTGGCACACACAAAGTGTTAATAACAACAACGTTTTAAGACTATCTGAAATCAAAATGAATTAATCTGAGTGTTATGCACAATGGTTCTCAATCCAGAAATTAATATTTAATTTCTTTAAATTAATTCAATCCTGATTAAGAGCACCCACACATAATAAATTAGAAAAATCCGTATTATTGATTACTGAAACCACACCCACTTTTCTTTCTAGAATATAGAATGATTAAGTGGTGCTTAATTAGCAAGAGCAATTTCAATGCATCAAATACAGCTACTACCAAAATTCAGTTTGTTCAAATTCTCAGTGCTCTTTTGTGTCAAGCAATTCTGCTTATCTATGAGCTATGGGAAACTTTGCTGAGTGCAAAACCCCCCTACCTGTGCCAGGCAAACATCTTCTCTGAGGTCATACTACACCCTTTGTGCAGTGCTATGAAGCAGCACTCAGCTTCATCTTTCATAATATCCACGAAAATCTTGGGGTTCTAAATCTCTACTTCCACTAGTTTCAAAAAGGCATTTTTGCCTACTCCACTCCATCTAAATTATTAATCATAATCTCTTCAGTGAGTTTGGGCTATTTATAAAATACCAAATGTAAAAATAGCCATATATTTAAGGCAGTTATTTCTTACTACCCTTTCAGATTTCTGCAAGCAAGAAGAAAATACTATTCAAAATCAGGAATCAGGATAATACATAGCTAGCTATTATTATAACTATTATTCTTTGGGTGATATACAAAATCTTGGATGCATGAGTTCGGTTTGTGAGGTAAAATAAAGTGAAGGAGTATGAAAACACAACAAGCAAGTTGAGACAGTGATAGAGAAAATGTTAATAAATCGTGTAGTATGAAGGTTATTTTCATAGGGCCTCTGAGATATATGCAAAGTGCCTTCCTGATTCTTTATTCCAAAGGATGAAAGCCTAGAGCACGTAGACCTTTGCTCCCCTCCACTGTGTTTTGAATATTGCTCCTGGAGTTAACTTTGCCAAGTTTCTGAGTTGGACCTCCTCAAACTGAGCACCATATTGGGCTTCAAAGTAGAGCTTTTTTTTTCTTCACCCACCCAAACTAGATTTCTCTCATCATTAGCCATCCAAATCTAGAATGGGAGTAGAACAGGAAATAATGTCTATTAATCAATACCTCAAGATCAGCTGCAGAAGAAGAAACTGTAGCTTATTCCAACCTAGTTTTCTTGGCTAGCCTACTGTAGCCATGATACCAAAGGAATGAGAAGAAAGATAGAGGAAAGTATAACAAAGCCATGTTACAAAGGGATTTGGCCTAGTCATTGAGGTAACTTACACGTTTTGTCCTCCAGTTTTAGCTTCAATCCCACATGTTTCATTTCTATTGTACAATGTGTTGCTGCAATGCTTGCCTGAGAGTTATGATTCAGTAGATTAGAAAATACTTATGTAGTTCATTTTTGACAGCTCCAATCCCATAATCACTTGATGTCCCACAGGAGGGTATTGTCTCTACCATGGATTCAGGAGGTCTTTTACAAATTTTAAGTTTTCTTCTGTTGTAAAAGGCATGGTTTTGCTGTAGATTCTTAGTGGTTGGTGTTGCAACTCTTCTATTGAGATTTTCCAGAAATTCCATCCATTGTATTTATCCTCACAAAGCAGAGATATTTATTCACCATCTCTAATTTATCCCTTATTAAAGATTCCTTCAGAGGCATTTAATTCTTTTCTCACCCAAGGTTGTAACTATGTATGGTGAACAAACTCCTATGTAAGTTCAGAGCAAAGCCTTGAAACAGAAAAACAGATTCACTTTGGTGTAGCCAAAAATGGAGGGAGCCACAGGGATGTGAGGCAGGCCATAGCAGCATGAAACCGGAAACAAAACATCCTAGGAATTTCTTTAATCATTCAAGTAAGAAACATCACAGTTTTGTAAAACTGTATAAAGAAAAGGTAAAAATAAATGAGGTTGGATTGGAGACTTGTTAAGATGTCAATACTACACTTTCCAAAACCTATAAGAGAAACCTGTGAATTTTTCTCATTTTTAAGGTTTTTAATGAACTGGATAGAATTATTCTAAAAATATCATAATGTTTAAGCTTTCATAGTGTTGAACGTTTTCTCAATTGAAATTGACTTATTAGATATTTTGGATATATTTTGTTGATCTCATCCTTTTTTTCTCGGAATAGATGACAGATATATTTTACTCTTTGAAATATTAGTACCAATATTGAAGATGTATAATCTGCCCTTTAAAATGAAATTTTTTATTTCTTATGGGACATTCTGTATAAAGGTGTGCCAGTGAATGAAAAGTTTCTCACCAAATTATACATAAGCCGATCCTCATAGTAATGAGGGATAAAACTGCCAGCACCTTTATTTCTGTCTCAAATTGTGGTCAGAAATGTATTAATTAACATGTTAATGCTCTGTTAAAGAGCATTAACTTACCTACCTTAGAAAATCTCTATCAAGTAAAAATTTATTTCTTAATTTAATCCTTAATGTAGAATTCCTAACTTGAACATTTGACACTTGTGATTCAAATGATGAAAAGGAAGGGAAGAATTTAAAATACCAAATTAACATTTATCACATTAATTCAGTCAGGATGGGCACCCAACTTGATTTCAAAAAAGGGTCAAAAGAAGATTTCTATTCGATAGTACATGGATTTTTTTTTTCATTTTTAATATATGGATGAGCTTAGAATGTTAATAGCATATTGGCTATTAGGTAAACTTCTGATTTTTTTTTCCATCCTACACCTATTTTTTAGTAGACAACTTTCACTTCCTTCACTTTCAGCCTATGTATTTTGGGTGAAGTAACTCTCATACCTTCCTTCAGGAGAGTGCATGTGACTATTGACTAATTAATGAGAATACAGTGCCAACTGCCATAATGACTGGTTCTATAAATATTAAACTATCTTTGCTGATGATATCAGGGAAAATATGATCCCTATCATTTACTTTGCAAACAGTAGGATGTACAACCAGAAGTAGTAATTATCTTTGCTACTGTACATAGGTCTCAGGCATGAAGAGCCTGCCTATCATTAAAGTCAACACACTTGTAACAGAATATCCAAAAATCAGGTAGACAGTAATGAAGTGGTTGGAATTCTGGACTCAACCTTGCCTAATATACATCAGTATTTTTTAGTTAGATGAGTCAATAAATCCTCTCCCACAGCCTAGTATTTCTGCTGTAAGCCAATTTCAGGTGGAATTATCTTTAACCTGTTAAATACTCCCTGTTCCCTATTATAAAGTAAAGTTTGTGATAAATGATAATTGTCCCCCTATTCCCTGGAAGTTGATCCAATCCTGTTCATGTGAGTCAAAGAATGAGGCATTTGTACTTTCAAATAAAAAACAAACAAAACAAAACAGTTTCAGTAGTACAGATATCAGGCAAGAATAAGTAATAAGTGTAATAAGCAAATAGATGTTTATTTCATCAAATTTACTTTGACATAAGTATATCAAATTTAGTGCATTTAAGTATCAATTTACTAATGGTATCTGAGGCACCTGAATTAATGAAGTAAAAAATGTAACTTACTCATTCTATTTTATAAAGTGGAAAGAATCTGGGTCATTAAGTGCTTAAACATTCATGATGGGTGATACCCACCATATATTCATATAAAATTCTTTTAAGATACAGATTTTTTTCAGTTTCAATATCCATCTTTGCAGCAATTAAAATGTCTGCAGATATTCTTCTTTTTATATCTTCTGATATTCTTCTAGGTAAAGGCAAGCGATGGTAATAGCATAGTAACAACTCTTTCCTAAAAGCTCTTAGATGTGGCACATATATACAATGGAATATTACTCATCCATAAAAAGAAAAGAAATTGAGATATTTGTAGTGAGGTGGATGGACCTAGAGTCTGTCATACAGACTGAAGTAAGTAGGAAAGAGAAAAACAAATAACATATGCTAACACATATATATGGAATCTAAGAAAAAAAAAAAAGGTCATGAATAACCTAGGGGCAAGATGGGAAATAAAGACACAGACCTACTAGAGAACGGACTTGAGGATATGGAGAGGGGGAAGGGTAAGCTGTGGCAAAGTGAGAGAGTGGAATGGACATATATACACTACCAAACGTAAAATAGATAGCTAGGAGGAAGCAGCCGCACAGCACAGGGAGATCAGCTCGGTGCTTTGTGATCACCTAGAGGGGTGGGATAGGGAGGGAGACACAAGAGGGAAGAGATATGGGAACATATGTATATGTATAACTGATTCACTTTGTTATAAAGCAGAAACTGACACATCATTGTAAAGCAATTATACTCCAATAAAGATGTTAAAAAAACATCTGTGAAAAGTGGTGAATTGTCTGTATTCTTCAGTGAAGACTTTTTAACATTTCAAAAGTGGAACATCGGGCTTCCCTGGTGGCGCAGTGGTTGAGAGTCTGCCTGCCAATGCAGGGGGCACGGGTTCATGCCCTGGTCCGGGAACATCCCACATGCCGTGAAGCGGCTGGGCCCGTGAGCCATGGCCCCTGAGCCTGCGCGTATGGAGCCTGTGCTCCGCAACGGGAGAGGCCACAACCGTGAGAGGCCCGCGTACCTCAAAAAAAAAAAAAAAGTGGAGCATAAAATCTCTTACTTGGTAGCTCAGTCTCTATGCTAAAAGAGGATTTATGATTCACAGAGCTATTGACTCAGACAATGAAATGAAATCAAGATAACAAATCAACACATATTTTATAAGTATGTAGTATAAGTAAATCCTTTCCCCACTTAAGCATTATGTTGCTGCTAGGTATTTTCTGATAGAAGCCCGCATCATAAATTTTCCCTTTAGAAAATTCCTCTTCAACCATGAAGTCTCACCTTAAGCATTGTATTCCTTTGCATAAATAATCAGATAAATTATTTATAGTGTGATATATAATATGATAAAAAGTACAGGATACTATCAACTCACCTAAAGAGAATACATAATCTAAGCTTAGTGATGGAGGTAGTAATAGAGATGGTGGTTGTTGTGATGGTGGGGTGCATGTATGGTCATATTTCATTTTCTGGAGAAAGTACTATCTATAGATTATCTAGAGTTATGAGAATGTAAAGTCAGAAGAGATCATTTGTTTTTGATTTTTTTTTTTTTTTATGAGCTGCTGTATCATCAGAGCCTAAATTAGTGTCTAGTACAAGACAGGTGCTCACAGGGAGATCAGCTTGGTGCTCTGCAATGACCTAGAGGGGTGGGATAGAGAGGGTGGGAGGGAGGCTCAAGAGGGAGGGGATATGGGGATATATGTATGCATATGGCTGAATCATTTTGTTGTACAACAGAAACTAACACAGCATTGTGAAGCAATTATACTCCAATAAAGGTGTATAAAAATAAAAAGACAGGTGCTTAAAAATGTTGACTAAATTAATAAATTAATTATTCAAATAAAAGAGTTACATTTGCAGTATGAAGGTATATTTGGAGTAAAAAGGGAGGATTATATTTTAGAAGGAGGTGAAAAGAAACATCAAAATACTAATTTGTGCATGGAATACTCAATAATGACTATGCCAGAATGTGCATGGATTTGTGAGAAGATACTGGCTAGGCAGAGGTTGAAGAGTGACATTTTGATAGAGCTGGAGAGAAGGTACTGAGGAAGTATTTTAAAGTCACATGACATGAAGATTTTAATTTTTGTTAAGCAATCATAAACCACCTAAGAGTGTTAAACCCAATAAATAAAATAATAAGCTTTGGTTTTAGATAATAAAATGATGTAAGGGGTATGTTGATTTTACTAGCTTAGAATAAAATAATATATATTTGTTTTAGAAAACTGCCATTTTTCAATGATAACATTATCACATTTAAAATAATCTTATAAAAATAACATTAAATAATTTTTTAGTAGTTTTATTACTTTTGAGTACCATGAATACTGTTTCTAAGAACACTAATGTACATGTTTTTTGTGTAGACATATATTTCAGTTCTCTAGGGTATTTTCTGGGTCATGGTAACTCTATGTTTAAAACTTTGAGGAACTTCCCAAATGTTATCCCAAGTGGCTGTGGCATTTTACATTCCCACCAGCAATGTATAATAATGATAATTTCTCCACATCTTGATTAACACCTTTTATTATCTATTTTTTAATGATTGCTTCTCTAGTGGGGGTTACCTCATTGTTTTGATTTGCATTTCCTTATTGACTAATGACATTGACATATTGTCATGTGCTTATTAGTTATTAATAGATTTTCTTTGAGATATGTTTATTCAAATCACATGCCTATTTTAAAAATTGGGTTGTATTTTTACTATTGTATTTTGTGTTATATTATTGAATTATATTATTGCATTTTAAAATTTTCTAATAGTTCTTAATATACTCTGGATACAAGTCTTTATCTGATACATGATGGGCAAATATTTTCCCAAATTTTGTGGGTTACCTTTTCACTTTTTGCATGGTATCCTATGAAACCTCAAACATTTTAGTTTTAATTAAGTCCAGCTAACCAACCTTCTCTTTTATCACTCGTGCTTTAAGAGCTGTAGCTAAGATAGTATCTAACACAGGATCACCAGCTTAATTCTTATTTTTCCCCCAATATTTTTATGGATTAACAAAATATCATGTATTTATACCATGGAATATTATTTAGGCAATAAAAAATAACATATGAATATATTTTTGAACACTCTGAAGGATGAACTTCACACATATTTTATGAAAATTTATATGAAGGGTTGATCTGAAAAATAAGAGATTCTGAGACAGAATTCACCTGGCTTCTAAATGAGGCAATACTCTCCCTGAATTTATTTATTACCAGCATATTTCATTGTGAGAGATAGCATAAAAATTTGGAACCTACAGCAACTGGATAGAAATATGAAGGTGACCTTGCTGATGATGGGCTATTTGCCACTGCTATTGGGTATTATTTCATCTGCTATGAGGTAACAGCATGATACTGCCAACAGGGGGAGCTACAGATAGAAGACAAATGAAACTGGTTTTGTTTAGGACTAATTTAGCTGAATTGACAATATATTACACTTTAATAGCCTCTCAGAGTGAATTTAACTGATGAGCCAAGTTAGATATTTTCTTAGAGTATCTTTGTACTGGATTTGGATGAAAGCTGGGTGCTTATGTTTGCTTTCCTGCTGTTAACAGTCCACTGCCATCTGGAGAAGGTATCTGCTAATAAGTTACTCGAAGTTTTTTCTATTGTTGCTTCTGCTGTGAAGAACTCAAAATTTCCTGATAAGCCAAGAGAAAAAGACAAAACTAATGCTTTCCTCAGTGAGATCTAAGAAGGTTTAGTAGATAGACAAAATCACTAACACTTTAAATGTGTTTTTAGTTTCATTTTCAGTCAGTAAAATGAAAGTTTGTATTGGATAAATTGTTTTTAGTGTTGGGACTGTCTATTATACATTTATATACACAAACACCAAATAATAATTCAGGAAAGAAAATATTTATAATAAGGAAATTACAACTGAGTAATCTTGCTTGATAATTAAATCTAATGGCAGATAAAAATAATTAGATTCTTATAAAGAATGGTCAGAGAATAACTAGTCATTCTTAATTATAATAATCTTGTTTCTGATACAACAAAAAATGCAAACAAAAGTCATTTTTATCTACTTATGTGTATACTTGAGATTTGGGACATTTCATATTGTGGCAGCATACAACAATGTTAATTAAAAATGTGGTACAATCCCCCAGGTCAAGTTTACTACACGACCACAGGTATTTTTCTGATGTGATATTCATTCATTTATTTATGCACCAAGAGTTGCATAGTCTATGTGTCAAGCATTAAGTTATGTGCAAGAAAAATAATGACTCAGACATGTTCTCTACTTTCAAATTCCATGTAGCTTAGTAGGAAGAGACAGTTATTTAAATATATGACTGAAATAATATTACAGATACTAAGTTGGAAATATGCAAAATATATACCAGAAGTAGCTGTAGTGCTTAATTGTCAATTGGGATCTATCTAGAATCTATTCTATAAGGAGCATATTAGGCACATGTCACTTTGAGGCTCTGTGATTGCTGTTTAGACTGCAAAAGGGCCTTGCACTTTAAGAACTCACACATTAATGGACTCACAGTATCTTAGTACATTTCCAAGTCAGCTGATGGTGTTTTATGAATGCTCCGCTGACATCTTAAGGTCAGTATGTGCCAGACTAAACTTGTCTTTCTTCCTATTTTCCTACACTTGTGTCTCCATTATTTTTTCTCTTCTCCAAAGCATGAAGATGTAGAGTTATTTTCTTCTTCTCACTTATTTGTCACATGCATCTATTCTATTCTTTTTCTGTTATCACTACACAGTACAGATACTGTTGTCATACTACCTAAAATTATCAACACCTCTACTCGTTTTTCATTCCCATTCCAATTTATATTAAAACCACTTCTGAATGAATTATAATATAAACTGATCTGAACTTACATTCTTTTCCAGTCTCAAATAATGTTATTGATTGCCCTCTATATTTAGAAAAAAAAATCCTTAACCTGCAATTTAAGTTACTCCATACTCATACTCCATATCTACCATATTTTTCAATGTGTCTCATTATTTTCTGGCATTTTCCAATATTTTATTTAAAGGGAATTGCACAAGGATGTATTGTACAACACGGGGGATATAGCCAATATTTTGAAATAACTGTAAATGGAATGCAATCTTTTAAAACTGTATAAAAATTAATTAAAAATAAATAAAGATTGTTACATAGTATTTCCTCTAATGTGTAGTTTCCTGATTTTCTGCTTTTTTCCCCCCCTTGTCATTTATACTGCAACATATTTCTCAATGCAAAAACCTCATTTTTATTTGTTATATCAAAAATGCTATTGCATCTATGAGACTTTCCTCAGTACAATTCTGTTGATAGGTTGATGGATTTCCTCATAAGTTCACATGATTTTGTGTGCACCTGTAACATAGAAGTGATCATTTGAGGTTTCTTTGATGTAATACAGAAAAAAATTAGGTTTAGAGTTAGACCTTGAGGTTCAACTGATGTGAATCTGTCAGTTACTATTGCTTCTGTGAATTTAGCTAAATCTTGTTCTATCACATTAGTCATCAAAGAAGTAAATAACAACTATCAACAACAACAATAATAATATCATTAATAATTGATAATAAAGTAAAATATTTAACACATTTTGGAGAATGTTAAATATAAATGGGAGATAGACTTAGTTGTTAATCTTTGGTTCTCATCTTCTACATGAAAAGATGATTTATTTTGGGTTCATTTTCTATTACCCTTGGGCCTACATAATAGTCATTTCAGGTTTAAAGAAAGAATAAAGGTGAATGTGAATAATTGGTTTTATATTTAATAATCACTTGAGAGATATTTGTTTGCTGAATAAATAAATGACTGAATGAATAAATGAACTTTAGTAAGAGATACTGCATCTCTCCTAGGTAGCATTAGGCTACACATAAAAGTCACTAATTACATATGATCTAAATTCCTTTAAGAAGAATGTATGATTTGGCAGTTAACAGCATGTTCAAAATCATCATTGATGAGTCTTAATTTTTTCAAGAATAAATAAAACATTGGCTACGTTGAGAAGAGCAAAATTAGTTTATCTAGAGAGATATGAGACTATTTTTTAAAAGGCATAGGTAACTTCTTCAAAAAATATTTATTGTGCTCCCTCTTTTTTTTTTTTTTTTTTTTTTTTTTTTTTTTTTT
>NW_006787679.1:3018614-3051175 GCF_000442215.2 Lipotes vexillifer
CGCGCAGGCTCAGCGGCCATGGCTCACGGGCCCAGCCGCTCCGCGGCATGTGGGATCTTCCCGAAACGGGGCACGAACCCGCGTCTCCTGCATCAGCAGGCGGACTCTCAAGCACTGCGCCACCAGGGAAGCCCTGTGCTCCCTCTTTGACCTATATATTGTGGTAAAAGTTAGCTTTACATTATTCTTCTTAAACTGATGGGTGCTTAATTATTTTACTTCTCTGTTGATCTATTATCAGAAAAGTACAATTCAAAAATAAAACAAACACAAATGAAACCTAACTCAAGCAGCTGCTATATCATCACTGTAATTTCTTCAACCTCCAACTCAAACTGCCAAAAAGATTGTAATAAATGTGAAATATCATGGCATGTCACATTAGATGGGAACGAGGAGAATACATTTTCACAGACAGGGACATTTAAATGACAATAAAATAGTTCCTCTCTTTAAAAATAAAATAATAATCTAGCTCAGAGAACAATTTCAATTTCACAAATAATTTTCAGATGGACCTATAGATTGTTATTTTTATTTATTTAAGTGGAGTCACTTCCTTTAGAAAGTTTTTCGCAGCTAAAGCTGAAGAACTTTTTAGGACTATTTGATTTGAGACCAGAAGCAACCTATGCATAAATGCCAAAACATGCTTTGATAGGATATACTTCCTGGCACTCATGTTAAAACGTAAACTCACTTGACCAACTTCAGAGCAATGGGGATTTCACTGAGTTCTTTCATACTCTATTAATCTTCAACAAATGTTTGATAGAATTATAGAATTTATAGCTTAAAAGAATCTTTCTTTCATCCAACCCAGTCAATTCTCTTTCTCTCTCTCTCTCTCTCTCTCTCATTTTAGGATAAATATATAGTAATTTTTTAGTCCTGTCTTCTGACAATAATTGGTCATCCCATACTTTCATACATAAAAGTCATAAGATATAAAGTGTCTTCCATAAAACTATGAAATAATTCCATAACTCTAAGTGCATCCATAAATCTTATTTCGAGTTCAAGCATATACTATAGTAATCAACACAAATATGGATTTTTCTAGACTATGCTTCAGTAAGAGACACATAGAGACAATTCTATATATTCCTTGGGATTTCTCAGTTCTTTTCAAACTACAACACTCAAAATTGTTAGAACAATTTGACAATAATTGGTGAAGATATGAATAGGACACATACTATCATTTTTTTGTTTTATCTTATTTTGGCGACTGGTGCATCATGGTGAAATTCATTAGGGGAAATAATAGAATCGTGAACAGAATAGAAATGTAAAATGAACTGCAAGCATGTTAGCAAGCTTTCCTTTAAACCAACTTTTGTCTGGCATTAAAAACAAACAAACAAAAATCTTTCAATGAGCCGGGATGAGGTCTGATTTTTGAGATACAGTTTTAAAAGATTTAAATATTCTTGATTTAAATACTGTCTATGGCATGATTACTTTTATTTTAGCATGGTTAATTAAAATATAAAGGTAACTACAAATAATTAAGTCCTATGAAAGTGAATGTGAATAATTTTTTCAGTGAGCAAATAATTTTAAACATTTACAATGTATATGAAAGCCAATTGCTAGATATCAAAAAAGTATATTTAAAAAATATAGCATTATATTATATATGTATGCATTTAAGTTTATTAAAATAGTAAAGGAAAGTTATCAAGTAGTGTCATTACCTCAAATATTTAAACAAGGGAATAAAAGCTGATGAATACTATTATTTACTTATGGACTGTAACCTAACCTCTTTGGGACTTACCCCACAGGCCGTGTGGGCTGTATATAAGACATGGTAACCTCTTGTTCATTAGCTAACAGAACTATTCGAGGCCTCTCCATCTATATTCCTATACACGCTTTTGCTAATGTATTATACCCTTTTCATTTTATATTTTGAATTACCTTATTTAATTTACTCTATTTTTAATTAAGGAATTAAGCTCTAGACAAATCTTAAAATCCCATAGAAAATAGCTATTATTAATTGAACCTTCTTCTTAAGCTGGAAGTGAGATCAAATGATGAGAGATCATTATATTCAGGAATTGCAAATTGTACTTCACAGTTCTAAAACCTCTTTATTCAAAGAGTAACACAAATTTTTTGAAGTATATGAAACACTTGGAACTACATGGCTTAAAAACCATTGATTTAGTGTAGTCCAGTGGAACAGTACTTCTCAAACAATGTGGTGAAGTAGCAAGTTTTTGTTTAGCTTTATTTTGCTTGCTTGTCCAGTCTAATGTTTTTGTAAAACAAAATAAAAATGAATAACTAGAAAAAAATTAATGAAAAATTTAAAATTTTGTCTCAATTTATAAATATTAGATTTAACAAGGTTTACATAATATTTCAATAAATAAATCAGAAAAAATTCACACAGTGAAAGAAGAAAATAATTTTTAAATTGTATGCATACTTTATTGAATGTATGCCAATAGATGAATACTTTAGAAAATCATTATTACATATTTAACATTTTGTTGTTTAGGAGTGAAATAAGGATTCTGCATGTTGAATGTCTATATGCTCACATTAAACAAACACTGTGTATACCAATATTAAAGTTTTGATATAACAAAGGAGTTTGCTTTTTGCTTGTTAATTATTTTAGGATGTAGTAATAACAATGTTATTCACAAGGACTAATGTACATTGAAACTAGTTCTGTGGTTCCACTAATGCTGACTGTTTTAACTGTCAAAGTAGAGAAACCTGTCTGTTGGGATGAAAAGAAGAAATTTTAAAATAATACAGGCAAACTAAGTATATTAGTTTTTAATTTTATCCAAAATGAAGGAAGTGATATAATCTCAAACACTTCTTTCTTAATCAGTAGTCAGTGCTATCAACTTATTCTATTGTTATATTGAAGTTTCAATGATTTTTATGTGAAAGAAATGAGTCATAGTTTAAAATTAACCTTAAAAATATAACATTTTAACATAGTTTCATATGCACCTACAACCAATGACAAACCAGGCAGGTTCAAAATGCCTGGGCTCATCTGTACCCTGTCCAATTAAACACATTTCCTCATCACAGACTTGCATGCTCCAGCAAGGTCAAATTGCTCTACAAATTTAAAAATGCTTATTCTCAATTTCTTTATGTATCTCATCACAGTTTAGTAACAGTGGAATGTCACTGATCTGCAGAAACTACTTGGAGAAGAACCAATGCAAAACTCAGATATTGGTAATAAACAGCTTCCATTCTACCACCAAATTTAAACCTTTTAAACTTCCTTTGGTGAAAAATTTTTCCCCTTTTTTTCATTTTTTAAATTTTATATTGGAGTATAGTTGATTTACAATGTTGTGTTAGTTTCAAGTGTACAGCAAAGTTATTTAGTTATATATATATATATATATATATATATATATATATATACACACACACACACACACACGCACATGTTTACCTATTCTTTTTCACATATTTTTTTTTCATACAGGTTATTAACTAGTATTGAGTAGAGTACCCTGTGCTATAGGTCCTTGTTGATTATCTATTTTGTCTATAATAATGTGTATACGTTAATCCCACCCTCCTAATTTATCCCTCCCACCAACCTTTCTCCTTTGATAACCATAAGTTTTTTCTAAGTCTGTGTGTCTTCGTCTGACTTACTTCACTCCGTATGACAATCTCTAAGTTCATCCATGTCACTACAAATAGAATTATTTCATTCTTTTTTATTGCTGAGTAATATCCCATTGTATATATGTACCACATCTTCTTTATCCATTCATCTGTCAATGGACATTTAGGTTGCCTCCATATCTAGGCTACTGTAAGCAGTGCTGCAATGAACATTAAGGTTCATGTATCTCTTTGAAGTATGGTTTTCTCTGGATATATGCCCAGAAATGGGGTTGCTGATCATATGGTAGTTGTAGGATTTTTTTTTACATTTTAGGAACCTCCATACTGTTCTCTATAGTGGCTGTACCAATTTACATTCCTACCAAAAAGAGGATTCCCTTTTCTCCACACCCTTTCCAGCGTTTATTGTTTGTGGACTTTCTGATGATGGTTATTCTGACTGGTGTGAGGTGATACATCATTGTAGATTTCATTTGCATTTCTCCAATAATTACTGATATTGGGCATTTTTTTATATGCTTTTTGGCCATCTGTATGTCTTCTTTAGAGAAATGTGTATTTAGATCCTCTGCCTATTTTTTTTTTTTTTTTTTTTTTTTTTTGCGGTCCCGGGTTTTCTCACTGCTGTAGCCTCTCCCGTTGCGGAGCACAGGCTCAGGATACGCTGGCCCAGCGGCCATGGCTCACGGGCCCAGCCGCTCCGTGGCATGTGGGATCTTCCCGGACTGGGGCACGAACCCGTGTCCCCTGCATCGGCAGGTGGACTCTCAACCACTGCGCCACCAGGGAAGCCCCTCTACCTATTTTTTGATTATCATTGTTTGTCTTTTTTATATTGATCTGCATGAGCTAGTTTGATATTTTGGAGATTAATCCCTTGTCGGTTGCATAATTTGCAAATATTTTCTCCCATTCTGTAGATTGTCTTTTTGTTTTGTTTATGGTTTCCTTTCCTGTGCAAAAGCTTTTAAGTTTCATTAGGTTCCATTAGTTTATTTTTGTTTTTATTTTCATTACTCTAGGATGTGGATCCATAAAGATATTTGCTGCAATTTATGTCAAAGAGTGTTCTGCCTATGATTTCCTCTAGGAGTTTTCTATTATCTGGTCTTTAATCAATTTTGAGTTTATTTTTTGTGGATGGTGTCTAAGAATGGTCTAATTTCATTCATTTACATGTAGCTGTCCAGTTTTCCAAACACTGCTTATTGAAGACAGTCTTTTCTCCATTGTATATTCTTGCCTCCTTTGTCATAGGTTAATTGACCATAGGTGCATGAGTATATTGCTTGGATTTCTATGCTGTTCCATTTATGTATAAGTCTTTATTTCTGTCAGGACCATACTGTTTTGATTACTGTATCTTTATCATATAGTCTGAAGTCAGAAAGCCTGATTCCTCCAGCTTTATTTATTTTTTTCAAGATTGCTTTGGCTAATAGGTGTCTTTTGTGTTTCCATACAAATTTTAAGATCTTTTTGTTCTATATCTGCAAAATATGCCATTGGTAATTTGATAGGGATTACATTGAATCTGTAGATTACCTTGGGTAGTAAAGTCATTTTGACAATATTGTTTCTTCCAATACAAGAACATGGTATATCTTTCCATCTGTTTGTGTTATCTTCACTTTCTTTCATCAGCATCTTAAAGTTTTTGGAGTATGGTATTTTACCTCCTTAGGTAGATTTATTCCTAGGTATTTTATCATTTTTGATGCAATGGTAAATGGTTGTTTGGCCTGAGGAGTTACAGTACTGGAGCCTTAGGGCTGCTGGGTGGAGCCAGGACTTGGTGTCAAAATTGTGGCTTCCAGGACAGCTCACACCAATAAGTACTCCTCAGTACCTCCACAACAAGTGTCCTTGTCCTCACAGTGAGCCACAGCCTCCCCTTGCATCCACAGGAGACCTTCCAAGACCACAAGGTAGGTCTGGCTTAAGCTCTTATGAATTCACTGCTTTTTCCTCTGGGTCATGGTGGAGATGAGAACTTGTGTATGCCCTCCAAAAATGGTGCTTCTTTTTCCACCAGTCCCATGGAGTTCCTGCCATCAAGTCCTGATGGTCTTCAAAGCCAAATGCTCTGGATGCTCCTCCTCCTGATGCCAGACCTCCAGACTGGGGAGCCTGACATGGGGATTAGAGTCATCACTCCTGTGAGAGAAACTCGGCAATATAAGTATTTTCCAGTTTGTCAGTCACCTACCTGGTGCATATTGGATTTGATTGTATCATAAATGCACACTTTTTACCATCTCAATGTGGCTTCTTCTTTGTCTTTGGAAGTAGAGTATCTTGTTTTTGTAGGTTCCAGTAATTTTTTTGATTTTTGTTTCGTTAGTTGTGATTTTGGTGTTTTAGTGAAAGGAGGTGAACTCAGGTCCTTCTACTCTGCCATCTTGTCCTGGGATCTAATTCAATCATCTCCTCTTTTTAAAATAAACTTATAGTTTGGATAGAATCAATTCATTTCCCAAACACCTATTTGGCTTAAGCTGATCAGTTTGATTCCATGTCCTATGCAGTAGTGTTGGTTCAATTTTATGTAGGTGTTGGACTTTAAGTTAGCCATATCAAAATAACACTCAGAAACTTTATTTTATTTTATATTTTTATTGAAGTATAGTTGTTTTACAATGTTGTGTTAGTTTCAGGTGTACAGAAAAGTGATTTAGTTTTATATATATATTCTTTTTCAGATTCTTTTTCCCATATAGGTTATAACAAAATTTTGTGTATAGTTCCCTTTGCTACATGGTAACTCCTTTTTGGTTATCTATTTTATATATAGGAGTCTGTATATGTTAATCCAAACTCCTAATTTACCCCTCCCTCTTTTGGTTACCATAAGTTTGTTTACTATGTCTGTGTGTGTATTTCTGTTCTGTATATAAGTTCATTTGTATCTTTTTTTTTTTTTTTTTAGATTCCATATATAAGTAATATTATATAATGTTTGTCATTCTCTTTCTGGCTTATTTCACTTAGTATAATAATATCTTGTTCCATCCATGTTGCAGCAAATGGCATATTTCATTCTTTTTAATGGCTGAGTAATATTCCACTGTGTGTATATATATATATATATATATATATATATATATATATACCATATCTTCTTTATTCATTCATCTTTTGATGGACATTTAAGTTGCTTCTATGTCTTGGCTATTGTGAATAGTGCTGGAATGAGCACTGGAGTTCATGTATCATTCCAAAGTAAGGTTTTCTCTGGATATATGCACAGGAGAAGGATTGCAGGATTATATGGTAGATCTATTTTTAGTTTAATTTTGGAACCTCTGTACTGTTTGTTCTCCATAGTGACTGTATCATTTTATATTCCCACCAACAATGTAGTAGCGTTCCTCTTTCTCCTCCTCTCCAGCATTTATTATTTGTAGACCTTTTAATAATGGCCATTCTGACCTGAGTGAGGTGATACCTCATTGTAGTTTGATTTGAATTTCTCTAATACTTAGTGATGTTGAGCATCTTTTCATGTGTCTTTTGGTGAATTGTATATCTCCTTTGGAGAAATGTCTCTTTAAATCTTCTGCCCACTTTTTGATTGGGTTGTCATTTTTATATTGCTCTGTAGGTGTTAATCGTATATTTTGAAGTTTAATCTCTTGTCAGTCACATTATTTGAAAATATTTTCTCTTGTTTTGTAGGTTGTCTTTTTTTGCCACTTTCATTCAGCATAGTTTTGAAAATCCTAGCAATGTCATTCAGGGAATAAAAGAAATATAAAGGATACAAATTGGAAAACAAGAAGTAAAACTGCCAGTGTTTGCATATGACATGGTACTCTACATAGAAAATCCTAAAGACACTACCAGAAAACAACTAGAGCTCACCAATGAATTCAGTAAAGTTACAGTATACAAAATAAATGCAAAGAAATCTGTTGCATTTCTATGCACTAAGAACAAAAGATCAGAAAGAGATATTTAGGAAACAATCCTATTTATTTATTTATTTATCTATTTTTGCATCAAAAAGAATAACATATTTATGAATATATCTACCTAAGGAGGCAAAAGACCTGTACTTCAAAAACTCTAATAAGATGATGATGAAAGAAATCTAAGATGACAAAAACAGATATAAAGATATTTTACTTTCTTGGATTTGGAAAAATCAATATTGTAAAAATGACTTTACTACCAAAAGCAATATATAGATTTAGTGCAATCCATATCAAATTACTAATTCCATTTTTCACAGAACTAGAACAAAAAATTTTAAAATTTGTGTGGAAATCTAAAAGACCCAGATTAGCCAAAGTAGTCTTGAGAAAGAAAAATGGAGCTGGAGGAATCAGGCTTCTTGACTTCAGATTGTACTACAAAGATACAGTAATCAAAACAATATGGTACTGGCACAAAAACAGAAATATAGATCAATGGAATAACATAGAAAGCCCAGGAATAAACCCAAACATTTATGATCAATTAATCTACAAGAGTGAAGGCAAGAATATACAATGGAGAAAAAAGACAGTGTCTTCAATATGTGTTGCTGGGAAAACTGGACAGCTACATATAAAAGAATGAAATCAGAAAATTCTTTAACAGCATATTCAAAACTAAATTCAAAATAGATTAAAGACCTGAATGTAAGACTGAATACTATAAAACTCCTAGAGGAAAACATAGGCAGAACATTCTTTGACATAAATAGCAGCAATATCTTTTTGGATCCATCTCCTAGAGTAAAGGAAATAAAAACAAAAATAAACAGATGGGACCTAGTTAAACTTAAAAACTTTTGTTTATCAAAAGAAACCATAAACAAATCTTTTCTGTATTTTGTAGTTGCTAAGGGAGAAATTAGCATTAATACAAAAATGTGTCCCTATAAATTATGGCACCAGAAAGAGAGGTGGCCTTAGAATGAAACTGTGATTGCAAAAAGCAGAGGATTAAGATAGAAAAGGCAGTGGGTCAAAAATATAATCTACCTTAATTAATATGCATGCATATAGAACAGCACTCATTTCACAAAAGTACATTAAAAATAGATACAACATATATACATTAGAATGGCTGCCTATACATGGAATAGGAAGAAAAAAGAATTCAAAATTGGGTTAAAATCAAGAAAAAATTAGATGGAACTTATATAGGAAAACAGTGTATGTGCTTAACTGAAATCTCCATCATCTACTGTTATGCATAAATATACCTAGGTCTATATTCATATATGTATCTATATCCATATTTACAGCTGTATAAAAAAGTAGCATTCTTTTTGCCATTGTTGAGCCATTGGATCAAACCATCTTTGAAATCTTCCTGATTATGGAAAATAGAATGAGCCTGAAAACAGCTTAACATGTAGAATAGTGTTTTTGTGTACTCTAGTTCATTTTTAACCCAAAGGTAAAATTTTTGCTCTATAGTCAATAATCATTTATATTAACCAAACATTTAATATTTATTTGTTCTTTTTTCCAAAAATATCCTTGTTTATTTTCCTCCTTCTAGAAAGATAACTCTCAAAATGTTCTTTAAAGGAAGATTTTCAATGGCAAAATCTCTCCAGTTTTCATAAAATAAATTTATGATTGTTCCATTATTAGAGGTAATAAAATTCTAGGTTGAAAGTCATATTCTCTCAGCAAACTAAAAACTATTATCTCATTATATTCAGATAACCAATGATGAGAAAATAGATACTGGTAAATAAGACATTTTAGAAGATATTCTGTTTCCATTCCTCACTCCACACTCTCACCCCCAACACTTCAATCTGCTCTTTAGGTTTTTCCTTTTCTTTTTGGATAGGCAGGTTTATTCTGATGTTATAAATGTGGATTTATTCTTATTTCTCATTTATGAGTTTTACTGGGATTTCTATGGATCAGGGTCTTAAGAGATTTTTTTCTAATTTTATTTCTTCAAATATCCTTCTGATGGTTTCTCTTTTCCTTTTCCTATGGAACTCTCTTTAAATATATGTTGCAAAATCAATCTTTTTTTCATATTTTCCATCTGTTTGTCTCTCTGGTCTTGATCTGTTAGCATTTCTTCAGATTTATATATAATTTCACAAATAATTTTTCAGTTAACTCTAATCTGTATTAAATTTTTCTATTGTAAGTTTTCACGCATGAGCATCTTCTTCAGGATTTTTTAAAATATATAGCCATTTTAATGTTCCCATCCTTTTTCTTTCAACATACTTATATTTAATATTTTCTGAGTGACAGAGAATTCCTGTTTTGAGATTCTGGCCAAGCTATCTTCAGTTTGTTCTCACTCAGTGTCTTATTTTCATGTTTAGTCTATGATATTTTTTTACTCTAATCTCATATATTTAAGAGCTTGATTTGTCAGAAAATGTTGAGGCCTATTTCAAAGATGGCTTCCTCCAGAGAGAATTTGCATTTGTTGTTGCCTGAATCTTGGTGGCAATCTCACACTGTTTCCATTTTTAATGAAATCAATGTAATACAAATTCAGGAGGCAATCCTTTTATTTTTTAAAAAGCCCTATATAACACCAAGCTTTCAGTCGGAAAATTCTGTTTGAAATCTTCTAGGGATAGTTTTTAATGTTTATTTTATTTGTATACCCTAATACAAGGGCCAATTTTTATACACTTATAAGAGGGTAGCCTTTGTCTTCCCAGTTTTGTAAAAGGAGCAGAGAGAGGTGCTCTCTCCTATTAGACTGCCCACATTGGGTGAACCCTGGCCTCAGTCTTGATTGTTTCAGAAACTTTGAGACTAGGAAAATGGAACTTTTCTTATCTGGCTCAGAAAATAATCTCTGTGTTCAAGATTGTGCTTAATTTTGGCCTCTGCATAGTATACTATTTTCTTTGTGTGTGTGCTACTTAATTTACACCTACACTTTCATTTAGAGATTTAGTCAGGATGCCAAATCTGCTGGAAATGGAAGTCCCTCTTATTCGTCTTTGAAATATTTAAATAACATTTAAATATTGAGTTTTACATGTGTACACTATTAATGTTTTTAAAAGAAATATGTGTGGTGACCAGTAAACTAATTTTGTATTATATTCCTTGAGTTTGAGTGAGTATGGCCAGCTGACTTGTTAGGACTGTCAATTGAATCAAGCTTTATATTATTTTCCCTTTATGTGTGAATAAAGGGGAAATACAGACACACTGCCTCCTAAAGTGGTTTAAAATTTACTTTTTCGTAAAAGTTATCACATTTCTAATGACAGTGAACATGTCAAGAAAAACAATGGTTCTTAGCATAAAAAGAATTTGGGAATAAATAAAATAGTGTAATATTAAAAGCAACTATACCTTAAATCCATGATATAAAAATGTTTTTGAGATGAGAGTATAAGCAAACATTTCTAGGAGGAGGGAGAGTGGTGGTGAGCAAAATGAGTGTTGAGAAGGGGGCTCTTATTAAAAACAACTTGGGAGGTTTTTTTTCCCATAATGGATAAACTTGCTTATTCTACATTTTAGATTCTAAAACAATCTTTGAAATGAAGAGTGAAAGTAGAAAATGAGAGAGAGACATGAATGCATGAAAAAATTTATTTATAACATTTTCTGTTATAGAAGTTAAAACTTATTAAATTATTTTCCTATTTAAAAATATGAAGTGCATGTATGCTATATAAGAAAAATAGTTTAATTCCACAAATCATTATTATTCACCTATGTGAATAGCAAACATCTAATAACTTCTCTCTAAAGAATGAATAAATGGTGAATAATGTCCTATATTACTTACAGATATGCACTTGTGCATGTGTGGTTTTGCACCTTTATTTATCTATCTGTTTGTTTTTTCTGGGTTAAAGTTAACACACATATAAATGGACACTCAGACTTAAGATAACTACTCATTCTTATTTGGTCAGAATAAGTCAAAATAAATAAGATCTTTAAAACTAAAATTTACTTACTTGTCAATACCAAATTTTTTGATGCAATAATACAATTCTCCTTGCCCATGATATTTTATGTTATTTGACAACTGCCCATATATACAATGGAATATTACTCTGTCATAAAAAGAAATGAAATTGAGTTATCTATAGTGAGGTGGATGGACCTAGAGTCTGTCATACAGAGTGAAGTAATTCAGAAAGAGAAAAAAAATATTACCATATACTAACACATATATAGAATCTAAAAAAAAAGGCTCTGAAGAACCTAGGGCCAGGACAGGAATAAAGAAGCAGATGTAGAGAATGGACTTGAGGACACGGGGAGGGGGAAAGTTAAGCTGGGATGAAGTGAGAGAGTAGCATTGACATATATACACTACCAAATGTAAAATAGGGAGCTAGTGGGAAGTAGTTGCATTGCACAGGGAGATCAGCTCTGTGCTTTTTGACCACCTAGAGGGGTGGGATAGGGAGGGTGGGAGGGAGATGCAAGAGGGAAAGGATA
Organism: Lipotes vexillifer; assembly: GCF_000442215.2. Lineage (NCBI taxonomy): Eukaryota > Metazoa > Chordata > Mammalia > Artiodactyla > Lipotidae > Lipotes > Lipotes vexillifer. The sequence continues at coordinate 3,030,647 of NW_006787679.1, forward strand.
GGGGGATATATGTATAGCTGATTCACTGTGTTGTACAGCAGAAACTGTCACAAAATTGTAAAGCAATTATACTCCAATAAAGATGTTTAAAAATAATACATGACTTCATCAAGTTAAATCCATGAACCTTTGCTGTCAGTTTCACAAATAGCTGACAGTGTTTCACAATGTGAAATTTCCTCATCCAAAGTAGAATGTAACATAGGGAATGGTAAGTTTTTAGGTCATTTGTTGACAAAAATGGACCATGCTGGAAATAAATATGGTCCATGTATCCAATAATATTCAACTGACCTTTAAGCAAATTTACACGATTAGAAGGTACTGTATCATTAGTAAATGAATTGAACTCTGTTTATACACGGATCTGAATGTATTTAGTAGAGATGGAATTAAATAAAATCTATTCTTTTAAATCTTGAATTTACTCAACTTTTTCAAGTGTGTAAATCCATAATATAAATTGTTGAATGCAATGGAGCTACAGAAGAGCTACATAATAAAACAGTTCACAAAAATAATGTACTCTGAACTTATATGAATACTTGGTTATTCAATGCATTGTTTAATATATATTTTTATTGAAATGTTTATGAATAAAATTAGGAGATCATGGAACATTCTTTATTCATCCATTGATTTCAAAAACAATCATTTACAATTCATACATGGAAATAACAAATCTGACTTCATCATCTATGTATTAATGGTCTAAACTTCAAGTTCCTGATTCCTTAATTGAATTTTGCAGGATAAATTTTTTCATCATTATCTACAACTTCTTTTGTGTTAGAAACTATAATTCAGATAATAGCTTTTGTTTACTTCATATTACTAAAATTAAAACCTGCTTATGCCAACCAATTTGACAAACTAGCAGAAATGTACAAGTTTTAAAAACACAGCCTACAAAAACTGAGTCAAGAAGAAACAGGTAATTTGAACCCACCAATTACTAGAAATTAACTAGAATCTGTGAAAACAAACAAACAAAAAAGTTCCTGTAAAGAAAAGTCCAGGACTAGAAGGCCTCACAGTGCATTTCTACCAAACATGTATAAAATAACTTATACCTTCTTTTCAAACTATTTTAAAAAATCGAAGAAGAGGAAACACTCCCAAATTCATTCTATGAGGCAACCTGATAACCCTGATATCAAAACCAGACAAAGACACTACAAAAAATATTTCAAGGCTTCCCTGGTGGCACAGTGGTTGAGAGTCTGCCTGCCGATGCAGGGGACATGGGTTCATGCCCTGGTCCGGGCAGATCCCACATGCCGTGGAGCGGCTGGGCCCGTGAGCCATGGCCGCTGAGCCTGCACATCCGGAACCGGTGCTCCACAATGGGAGAGGCCATGACAGTGAGAGGCCTGCGTACTGCAAAAAATATATATATATATATATATATAATTTCAGGTCAATGTTTTTGATGACTATGTATGCAAAAGTCTTCAACAAACTGTTAGCAAACTTAGTCCAACAATTCATAAAAATGATTATACACCATTATCAAGTTGGATTCATTACAGGGTCACAAGAATGGTTCAACATATGCAAATCAAACAATGTGATACACCACATTAACAAAGGGAAAGACAAAAACGTCATGATCTTCTCAATAGACAGAGAAAAAGCATTTGACAAAATTCAACATCCATTCATGATAAAAAATTCTCACCAAAGTGAGTATAGAGATAATATATCTCAACATAATAAAGGCCATTTATGACAAACCACAGCTAACATAGTACTCAATGGTGAAAAGCTGAAAACCTTTCCTCTAATTCACAAACAAGACAATGATGCCATCTCACTATTTCTATTCTACATAATATTGGAAGATTTAGCCACAGCAATCAGACAAGAAAAAAAAAAAATGAAATGTACCCAAATTGGAAGGAAAGAAGTAAAACTGTCAGTATAGAAGGGTGACATGATACTCTATATAGAGAACCCTAAAATCTCCACACAAAAACTATTAAAACTAATAAATGAGTTCAGCAAGGTAGCAGGACACAAGGTTAACATATAGGACTCCATTGTGCTTCTTTACACTAATAATGAAATATCAGAAAGAGAAAGTAGAGGTTTCCCTGGTGGTGCAGCAGTTGGGAGTCTGCCTGCCAATGCAGGGGACATGGGCTGTAGCCCTGGTCTGGGAGAATCCCACATGCCACGGAGCAGCTAGTCTCGTGCACCACAACTTCTGAGCCTGCACTCTAGAGGTCACACACCACAAAAAGAGAAGCCACTGCACCACAACAAAGAGTAGCCCCCACTCTCTGCAACTAGAGAAAGTCCGCATGCAGCAACGAAGACACAACACAGCCAAAAATAAAATAAAAACTAAAAAAAAAAGAGGAAAGAGAAAGTAAAAAATCAATCCTGTCTAAAACCATGTCAAAAAACAAATACCTAGGAATAAACTTAACCAAGGAGGTGAAAGACATCCTTGATTAACACTATAAAACACTGGTAAAGGAAACTGAAGATGACTCAGATATGTCTCATGCTCTTGGATTGGAAGAATTAGTGTTGTTAAAGTGGCCAGACTAGCCAAAATAATCTACAAATCTAATGCAATCCCCATCAAAATATCCATGACATTTTTCAGAGAGTTAAAACAAATAATCTTTCAATTTATATGGAACTACAAAAGACCTAGAACTTTCAAATCAACCCTGTGAAAAAAAGAACAAAGCTGGAGGCATAACACATCCAGACGTCAGACCATATTACAAAGCTACAGTAATCAAACTGCATGGCATTGGCACAAAAACAGACATATAGATCAATGGAAAAGTATAGATAGCCAAGATATAAACCCATACAGTTAAGGTCAATTAATATATGACAAAAGAGGCAAGAATATACAATGAAGAAAAGACAATCTCTTCAACAAGTGGTGTTTGAAAATCTGGATGGCTACACATAAATCAATGAAATTAGAACACTTGCTTATACCATATATAAAAACAAACTCCAATAGGGTAAAGAGCTGAATGTAAGACATGACATCATAAAACGCTTAGAAGAGAACATAGGTAAAACATTCTCTGACATAAATCATAGCAATGATTTTTTAGATCAATTTCCTAAGGTAAAAGAAATAAAATCTAAGATAAACAAATGGGATTTAATCAAACTTAAAAGCTTTTGCACAGCAAACCATCAACAAAATGAAAAGACAACGCACAGAATGGGAGAAAACATTTGCAAATGATGTGATCAACAAGGAGTTAATATCCAAATCACAAAAACAGTTCATACAACTCAGTATTGAAAAAAACAGCTTATACCACTCAATATCCAAAACTGGGCAGACCAAGGGGTGGAGTAAAGATGGTGATGTAGGAGGATGCAGAGTACTTCTCCTCACAATTAGGACAGCTACCAGATGATGGCGGGGGAACTCAACATCCAATAGTATGGGAGGAACCCCCAAAAGACAAGGTAGGATGTGGGGGGGGGTGGATGAACAGGGAAGAGAAGTGGAAGCTGGAAGGAACCAGTGCCCTTGAAGGGTGGCTGGGGAAAAGGAGGTGTTCCCATGCCTGGAAGGGCTATTATTGGTTTGGAGGATTGGGGGAGGAATGTGGCTAGTATTTGCCCTGCCCATTTGGGCCCCAGGAAGACTGCTGGGATCCCGGGCTGGGTCCTCCACTGTCTGAAGTCCCCACCAGCAGTGTGGGTCCTAGGGGCATGGGGGAAGAAGAGTAGAGGAGAACACGGAGGGGCCCTCTGGAATGTGGCATACATTTTCCTTGTCCACTCAGGCCCCAGAGAGCCTGCTGAGGTCCCTGGCCTGATCAGCTGCACTCTGAGGCTGGAGGCACTCTGGGGCCCTTCAGGTTGCACTAAGCCTAAGCCCTGCTTCCCACACCCCCAGAGTCTTTTCTGGCTGTGTGAGTCCTAAGCCTAGACCCTGCCTAAATCCCACTTCTGCCTAAGCTCCACACCCACTAAACCTCAGCCACCCACAGCCAAGGCCTTTTTTTTTTTTTTTTTTTTACTTACTGCTATTGTGTTTCTGTTTTACTTCCCCATTGTTTCATTTATGTTTTTATTTTTTCAAACATATCTGTTAATTTTCTAATCTTATTTCATTTTTTATAGTTATTGTACCGCTTTTTTTTTCTGCCACCCCATGTGGCTTGCAGGATGCTTGTTCATGATGTGAGGGTTGGGCCTGAGCTCCTAGGGTGGTCACACAGAGTCTGAACCACTGTACTAATAGAGACTCTCAGACCCTGGGAATAATTATCAGAGTGAGGTCTGGAGGTCCTCATCTTGGCACCAAGACCTGGATCTACCCAACAGAACAGCCTACAAACTCCAGTGCTGGAAGCCTCAGGCCAAACAAGCAGTAAGACAGGAACATAGTCACACCTATAAAAAAAAAAATGAGAAAAAAATATGTTACAGATGAAGGAGAAAGGGAAAAACTACAGGAACAAATAAATGAAGAGGAAATAGGCAAAAATAATTCAGAGTAATGATAGTAAAGATGACACAAAATCTCGGATATAGAGTGGAGGCAATGATCAAGAAAATACAAGGAATGTTTAACAGAGACCTAGAAGAACTAAGGAACAAAAAAACAGAGATGAACAACACAATAATTGAAATGAAAAAATACACTAGAAGGAATCAATAACAAAATAACTGTGGTGGAAGAAAGAATAAGTGAGCTGGAAGATAGAATGGTGGAAATAACTGCCAAGGAGCAGAATAAAGAAAAAAAGAATGAAAAGAATTAAACACAGTCTTAGAGACTTCTTGGACAACATTAGATGCACCAGCATTTGAATTATAGTGTTCCCAGAAGAAGAATAGAAAAAGAAAGGGTCTGTGAAAACATTCAAAGAGATTATAGTTGAAAACTTCCCTAACATGGGAAAGGAAGTAGCCACCTAAGTCCAGGAAGCATAGAAAGTCCAATATGGGATAAACCCTAGGAGAAACACACTAAGACGCATGTTAATCAAAATAATAAAAATTAAATTCAAAGAAAAAATATTAAAAGTAACAAGGGAAAAGCAAAATAATATACAAGGGAATGCCCATAAGGTTATCAGCTGATTTTTCAGCATAAACTGTGCAGGTTAGAAAGGAATGGCAGGAAATATTTCAAGTGATGAAAGGGGAAAGCCTACAACCAATATTACTCCACCCAGCAAGGATCTCATTCAGATTCAATGGAGGAATTGAAAGGTTTACAGACAAGCAAAAGCTAAGAGCACCACCAAACCAGCTTTACAACAAATGCTAAAGGAACTTCTCTAGGTGGGTAAAAGAAATGAAGAAAAAGACCCACAAAAACAAAACAAAATAATTAAGAATATGTTAATATGAACATACATATTGATAATTACCTTAAATGTAAACAGATTAAATGCTCCAGCCAAAAGACACAGACTGTCTGAATGGATACAAAAACAAGATCCATATATATGCTGTCTACAAGAGACCCATTTCAGACCTAGGGACACATACAGACTGAAAGTGAGGGGATGGGAAAAAATTTCCATGGAAATGGAACTCAAAAGAAAGTGGGAGTAGCAATACTTATATCAGATAAAATAGACTTTAAAATGAAGACTCTTACAAGAGATAAGGAAGGACACTACAAATGATCAAGTGATCAATCCAAGGAGAAGAAGATATGAAAATTTTAAATACATACACACCCAATATAGGAGCAACTCAATACATAATGCAAATGCTAACAGCCATAAAAGGGGAAATTGACAGTAACAATAGAAGGGGTCTTTATTATCCTACTTAAACCAATGGACAGATCATCTAGACAGAAAATATATAAGGAAACACAAGCTTTAAATGATACAATAGGCCAGATAGAATTAATTGATATTTATAGGGCATCCACCCAAAAGTGGCAGAACACACTTCTTTCTCAATATCACATGGAACATTCTGCAGGATAGATCAGACCTTGGGTCACAAATCAATCCTCAGAAAATACAAGAAAATTGAAATCAATTCAAGCAAAATTTCTAAACACAACACTGCGAGAAGAGAAATAAATTACAGGAAAAAAAAAACTGAAAAGACACAAGCAATGCAGTGCTAAATAACCAAAAGATCACTGCAGATATCAAAGAGGAAATTAAAAAATACATAGAAACAAATGACAACAAAAACATGATGACCCAAAACCTATGGGATGCAGCAAAAGCAGTTCTAAAATGGAAGTTTATAGTAATTCAATCTCACCTCAAGAAGCGAGAAAAATCTCAATCTAACCTTACACCTAAAGCAACTAGAGAAAGAATAAGAAAAACAACAACAAATATGTCAGTAAAGGAGAGAAATCATAAAGATCAGAGCAGAAATAAATGAAATAGAAATGAAGAAAACAATAGCAAAGATCAATAAAGCTAAAAATTGTTTCTTTGATAAGATAAACAATATTGATAAACCTTTAGCCAGACTCATCAGGAAAAAAAGGGAGAGGATGCACATCAATAAAATTACAAGTGACAAAGAAGAAATTACAACTGACACCTCAGCAATGCAAAGGATTATAAGAGACTACTACAAGCAACTATATGTTAATAAAATGGACAACCACAAAGAAGTGAACAAATTCTTGGAGAGATACAATTTTCCAAGACTGAACCAGGAAGAATTAGAAAATATAAACAGACCTATCACAAGTTATGAAATTGAAAATGTAATTTTAAAACATCCAATAAACCAAAGTCCAGGACCAGACGGCTTCACAGGGGAATTCTATCAAACATTTAGAGAAGAGCTAATACTCATCCTTCTCAAAATCTTCCAAAAATTTGCAGAGGAAGGGACACTCTAATTTCGTTGTATGAGTCCACCATCACCCTGATACTAAAACCAGACAAGGATATCACACAAAAAAGAAAATTACAGACCAATATCACTGATGAACATAGACACAAAAATTCTCAAGAAAATACTAGCAAACAGAATCCAGCAACATATTAAAAGGATCATACACCATGACCAAGTGGGATTTGTCCCAGGAATGCAAGGTTTCTTCAATATACACAAATCAATTAATGTGATACACCATACTAACAAATTGAAGAATAAAAACCATATGATCATCTCAATAGATGCAGAAAAAGCTTTTGGCAAAATTCAACAGTCATTTATGATAAAAATCTCTCCAGAAAATAGGCATAAAGGGAACAAACTTCAACACAATAAAGGTCATATGTGACAAACCCACAGCAAACATCATTCTCAATGGTGAAAAACTGAAAGCGTTTCCTCTAAGATCAGGAACAAGACAAGGATGTCCACTTTTGCCACTCTTATTCAACATAGTGCTGAAATCCTAGCCACGGCAATCAGAGAAGAAAAAGAAATAAAAGAATACAAATTGGAAAAGAAGAAGTAAAACTGTCACTGTTTGCAGATGACATGATACTAGGCATAGAAAATCCTAAAGATGCCACCAGAAAACTACTAGAGCTAATCAATGAATTTGGTAAATAGCAGGAAAAAAAATTAATGCACAGAAATCTCTTGCATTCCTATACACTAACAGCAAAGGATAAGAAAGAGAAATTAAGTAAACAATCCCATTTACCTTTGAAACAAAAAGAATAAAATACCTAGGAACAAACCTAGCTGAGGAGGTAAAATATCTGTATTCAGAAAACTATAAAACACTGGTAAAAGATATCAAAGATGACACAAACAGATGGAGAGATATACCATGATCTTGGATTGGGAGAATCAACATTGTGAAAATGATTATAATACCCAAAGAAATCTACAGATTCAATGCAATCCCTATCAAATTACCAATGGCATTCTTCACACAATTAGAACAAAAAAAATTTACATTTTGTATGGGAAAAAAAAGACCCCAAATAGCCAAAGCAATCTTGAGAAAGATAAAAAGGAGCTGGAGGAATCAGGCTTCCTGACTTTAGACTATAGTACAAAGCTACAATAATCAAGACAGTATGGTACTGGCAAAACAGAAATTTAGATCACAGGTACAGGATAGAAAGCCCAGAGATAAATCCATGCACTTATGATCACCTAATTTATGACAAAGGAGGCAAGAACATACAATGGAGAAAAGACAATCTCTTCAATAAGTGATGCTAGGAAAACTGGAAAGATATATGTAAAAAAAAAGTGAAATTAGAATACTTCCTAAAACCATACACAAAAATAAAATCAAGATGGATCAAAGACCTAAATGTAAGGCCAGACACTATAAAATTCTTGGAGGAAAACATAGGAAAATCACATTTTGACAGAAACCACACAAAGACCTTTTTTGACTCACTTCCTAAAATAATGAAAATAAAAACAAAAATAAACAAATAGGACCTAATAAAACTTAAAAGCTTTTGCACAGCAAAGGAAACAGTAAACAAGATGAAAAGACAACCCTCAGAATGGGAGAAAATATTTGCAAACAAAGCAATGGGGAAAGGATTAATCTCCAAAATATACAAACAACTCATGCAGCTCAATATCAAGAAAACAAACAACCCAATCAAAAAATGCACAGAAGACCTAAATAGACATTTCTCCAAGGCAGACATACAGATGTCCAAGGGTTCCATGAAACTATGCTCAACAGCACTAATTCTTAGAGAAATGCAAATCAAAACTACAATGAGGTATCACCTCACATCAGCAGAATGTCTATCATCAAAAAGTTTACATATAATAAATGCTGAAGAGGGTGTGGATAAAAGGGAACACCTATACACTGTTGGTGCAAATATGAATTGGTGCACCCACTATGGAAAACAGTATGACGTTCTTTAAAAAACTAAAAATAGAGTTACCATATGATTAAGCAATTCTACTCCTGGTCGTATATGAAAACTAATTCAAAAAATTAATGCAGCCCAGTGTTCATAGCTGCACGATCTACAGTAGCTAAGATTTAGAAACAACTCAAGTGCCCATCAACAGAAGATTGGTTTAAGAAGATGTGTGTATTTTATTCAGACATAAAAATGAGTGAAGTATTGCCATTTTCAGTAACATGGATGGACCTATAGAATATCATATTAAGTGAAGTAAGTCAGACCGAGAAAGACAAATATTATATGATATCACTTATATGTGGAATCTAAAAAATAATAAACATGAACCTATATACAAAACGGAAGCTGACTCACAGGCATAGAAAACAAATTTATGGTTACCAAATGGGAGAGGTGGGGAGGGACAAAATAAGAGTATGGATTTGAGAGATACAAGCAACTTCACATAGAATAGATAAGCAATAAAGATTTACTGTCTAGCACAGGGAATTATAGTCAATATCTTGTAAAATCCTATTATGGAATATAATCTGTCAAAACCCTCAAATCATTATGCTCTATACATGAAACTAATGCAATATTGTAAATCAACTGGACTTCAATAATTTTTTTTAATTAAAAAAACCTCTATTATCTTTGTTGAAGACTGCTTTAAAGAAATGAGAATGTCTTTATCAGTGTAAAATGACAGAGAAAGTCTAAGAAAATAATGGTTAGCTCATGTTCTATTATTTCAATGTAAATATTGCACTGAATTTAAGAAATTTTATACATAATAATTCATTAAAATGAACAAACCCTGACAAAATACACATTGTTCCCCAAAATTTGTGGTTTAGAATGATCTATTATAAAAACCTTTGGGTTTTATAATAGATGGTTTCCTTTATGTGGAAACCATCTATTATAAAATTATTATAAAATCTATTTATAATACCATCTATTATAAAATTATATTATATTATTTTATAATATAATATAATTATTTTATAATTATATAAAATTATAATATAATATATAATATTATAATATATATGATATAATAATTATATATATTATAATAGATGGTTTCCTTTACATGGATATGATTATAATACTCTGTAAATGCATACTGCTTTAGAATGAACATTAATTTTAAAATATAGAATGTGATATTTCATGTCTAATATGGGCTATAGTGGCTGCAGGTATACATTAGTAATGGGTTTTGAGCCCAGTTTTTAGAAAAGTACCATCTTCCTCATAACTTAGGACATCTGGTCTTAGACATACTACTAATCCTCCATGGGAAGAACTGCCATGGAGAGAAATTACAATGACAAGAAGGAAACTATGCTGAGAAGGAAACTATGCTGAGAAGGAAACTATTATGTAGGCTGTTGAGCATGGCTCAGGAGAAAAAAATCTGTCAATCAACCATAGACTTTCCCTCTTGGCAAGGTCATTTGAGTATGGTTTAACTTTTTAAAAACAGTTGCTTTTTGGGCTTCCCTGGTGGCACAGTTGTTGTGAGTCCGCCTGCCGATACAGGGGACACTGGTTTGTGCCCTGGTCTGAGAAGATCCCACATGCCGTGGAGCGGCTGGGCCCCTGAGCCATGGCCACTGAGCCTGCATGTCCAGAGCCTGTGCTCTGCAACGGGAGAGGCCACAACAGTGAGAGTCCCGCATACCACAAAAAGAAAAAAACAAACAAACAAACAAAAAACAGTTGCTTTTTAAAAACAAAAAGGCAAAGAAATAAGTCCATCAGAAAGATTGGGCAGTATAGCAGATATTAGAAAAACAGAAAATAGACTCTGATGTGCAGGAGAGGCTGTATTTAAGATAATAACTCAATTTTAGGCTTCATCTACTGTGGGAACTGATTATGTGTAGATCCTCCAGTCTTGGTAAAAAATCTAGGTAATCACAGCTTGGGTGTCAGGGGCTACAGACCCAATTCCAAGATCAATTATTTTAATAACAAAAGCTACAAAGAGTATTATATAGCACCAATAGAAAGCCACATCTCATTGGATCAATATAAAATAATATGACTGTAAAAGATTTTTTGTTGTTGTTGGTTTTTTTTTTTTTAACTTTGAGAGGTGTGTTTCATAAAACATTAACAAAAACAGTAAAACACACCATACACACTAGCCTATCTAATTTAAGATTTAATAGTCAGGGCTTATAATTAGGATGGCCAAGGTAGGACTGAACAAATATCCTCTTCCCCCTGGGAAAGGTGAAATACACTATGAAAATTTATTTCACTATGTCATTGCGATTCTTTTTTCTTAACCTTTTTCTACCATATCTTCATTGATATGTGGCTCTTCATGTAGAAATATGCTGCATTTCTAAATTTTTGAAATATCTTGAACATTGACATTGTTTTGATTAATGAGCTCATTGTTATTCATTCTAGTTAGATCTTGATGAAAAAAAACTGTCCTTTTCTTAACTTCAGTAATGATACACTATTTTTAAGGTTACCACTGAGGCACTAAAATGAGACACTGTGCAAGTTCTCAGACAACTTTATAAAGCAGAACCTCAGAACTCTGAGCTTCTAATCAGCAATCCTTTTTGTTCAACAAAAACATTTGCTATATAGCCAAAATTTATAAGAAATTTTATTGTTTTTATTTAATCAATCTACATAATAAAGTTGGCCTTCTAAATTTGGCATTATATCGTCATTACAATGAATACACTGTTACATCACAGTATCCTAAATTCATATGTCTCACATATACTTATTTTGCTCATTATACCTTTAATGACATTCTACTTTTAATCACTATATTTAAGAAGAAGAAGTTAGTGTAATTCCTTACTGTGTCACATAGTAGTTTGAGTGTACTAACTAGTTTATGTAACTATTTTATTTGAGTTGTAGCTGAATATAATTTGATGTTTTTGTTTGGGTGAAACCAAGGTAAACTAGAGAAAGTTAGTATAACATCTCCATGATGGAAATTTACCTAGCTTAGACAAAAAGAAGAGAACCTGAAAATGTTTTCACTGTTATCTTCATATCTACTTTCCTGCAACCTGATGGAAACATTAAGATTTCAATTTCATTTTATATTTGTAAGTTGAACAAAATGTTTTTTGTTATTATTTATTTTCATGTATTGTTTACATCATTAATTATTCACTGAAGCAATAGAATTTACTTAATAACTGCCAAGGTTTTATTCTGAAGTTGCTCTGGACAGGGGCATATCAATTCGTTTATTTTTTCTTTCTGCATATCTATATATACATTGTTGCCATCAAATTGATCAAGAAACCATAAGATTGATTGGTAAGGTGGCCAAATTAACTACAGCATTTTCATATGGACATAGCTAATGAACTTTTCATGGAAATGTTATGACTTAGTGACTTTGATCTAAAGGCAACTTAAATATAAACAAGACTCTTGATATTAATTTACTACAATTGGTCAATTATCTTCAAATTTGCTTATGTGAATATATTTTCTAGTATAATTTAGTTTCTGCAAAACAAAGTATGATTTAATTTTATACTTCATTTTAAATGTAAAATATTAACTTTCTTGTAAGCATCCCTGATACAGAGAGAACATTGGAAAGCATACTGAAAATTAACATAATTATATCAAGTGTTCCCTAGTGGTCAAAAGCATTAGTACACAAACTGCATTATGAATATGCAAATCTAGTATTTTTAATTTAGGTAATTTTTCACTGGTATTAGAAATTACAAGTCACTGCTGCTGACTACTTTTGAAAGAGTATCAGATGACTGATAATTTAATTCAAAAGAACATTTTTTTTCATCAACATTCTATCCAAAACATATAAGATCCATTAATAGGAAAATTTCTTCTATGTTCTAAACTTATTTAAACACTAACACACATTACCTTTTTCCATTCATATTATATTTTTTATCAGGGTATAGTTGTTTTAGAATATTGTGTTTGGTTCTACTGTACAGAGAAGTGAAGTAGAGTTCCCTGTGCAATACAGCACATTCTCATTTGTTATCTATTTTATGTATATTAGTGTATATATGTCAATCCCAATCCCCATCCTACCTCCCCTTTCCCCTCTTGGGGTCCATATGTTTGTTCTCTACACGTGTGTCTCTATTTCTGCCTTAAAAACTGGTTCATCTGTACAGTTTCTCTAATTCCACATATATGCATTCATATAAAATATTTGTTTTTCTCTTTCTGACTTACTTCACTCTGTATGACAGTCTCTAGGTCCATCCATGTCTCTACAAATGACCCAATTTTGCTCCTTTTTATGGCTGAGTAATGTTCCATTATATATATGTCCACATCTTCTTTATCCATTCATCTGTCAATGGACATTAGGCTGCTTCCATGACCTGGCTATTGTAAATAGTGCTTCAATGAACATTGCGGTGCATGTGTTTTTTGGAATTATGGTTTTCTCTGGGTATATATCCAGTAGTGGGATTGCTGGGTAATATGGTAATTCCATTTTTAGATTTTTAAGGAACCTCCATACTGTTCTTCATAGTGGCTGTATCAATTTACATTCCCACCAACTGTGCAAGAGGTGGGATGTAAATTCCTTTTCTCCACAGCATTTATTGTTTGTAGATTTTCTGATAACGTCCAATCTAACCAGTGTGAGTGATACCCCATTGTAGTTTTGATTTGCATTTCTCTAATAATTAGTGACATTGGGAATCTTTTCATGTGCCTCTTGGCCTTTAATTGTCTTCTTTGGAGAAATGTCTATTTAGGTCTTCTGCCCATTTTTTGACTGGCTTGTTTGTTTTTTTGTTTTTGATATTGAGCTACATGAGCTATTTTCATATTTTGGAGATTAATCCTTTGTCTATTGATTCATTTGCAAATATTTTCTCTCATTCTGAGGGTTGTCTTTTTATCTTGTTTATTGTTTCCTTTGCTGTGCAAAAGCTTTTAAGTTTCATTAGGTCCAACTTATTTAATTTAATTTAATTTTCATTACTTTAGGAGGTGAGTCAAAAAAGGTCCTTGTGTGGTTAATGTCAAAGTGTGTTGTGCCTATGTTTGCCTTTAAGAGTGTTATAGTGCCCAGTCTCACATTCAGGGTCTTTAATCCACTTTGAGTTTATTTTTGTATATGGTGTTAGGGAGTGCTCTAATTTCATTCTTTTACATGTAGCTGTCCAGTTTTCCCAGCACCACTTATTTAAGAGACTGTCTTTTCTCCATTATACATACTTGTCTCCTTTGTCATAGATTAGTTGACCATAGGTGCATGGGTTTATCTCTGTGCTTTCTATCCTGTTCCATTGATGTATATTTCTGTTTTTATGCCAGTACTATATTGTCTTGATTACTGTAGCTTTGTAGTATAGTCTGAAGTCAGGAAGTCTGATTCCTCCAGCTCTGTTTTTTTCCCTCAAGACTGCTTTGGCTATTTGGGGTCTTTTGTGTCTCCATATAAATTTTAACATTTTTTTTTCTAGTTCTGTTAAATATGCCACTGGTACTTTCATAGGGATTGCATTGAATCTTTAGATTGCTTTGGGTAGTATAGTCATTTTCACATTATTGATTCTTCCAATCCAAGATCATGGTTTGTCTTTCCATCTCTTTGTTTTATCTTTGCTTTCTTTCATCAGTGTCTTATAGTTTTCTGAGTACAGATTTTTACCTCCTCACGTACATTTATTCCTAGGTATTTTATTCTTTTTGTTGCAATGGTGAATGGAGTTGTTTCCATAATTTCTCTTTCTGATCTTTTGCTGTTAGTGTATAGGAATGCAGGAGATTTCTGTGCATTAATTTTGTATCCTGCAACTTTACCAAATTTATTGATTAGCTCTAGTAGTTTTCTGGTGGCATCTTTACAATTTTCTATGCATAGTATCATGTCATCTGCAAATAGTGACTGATTTACTTCCTCTTTTCCAATTTGGATTTCTTTCTTTTTTCTGATTGCCATGGCTAGGACTTCCAAAACTATGTTGAATAAGAGTGGGGACAGTGGACATCCTTGTCTTGATCCTGATCTTAGAAGAAATGCTTTCAGATTTTCACCATTGCGAATGATGTTTGCTGTGGGTTTGTCATATATGACCTTTATTATATTGAGGTAGGTTCCCTCTGTACCCACTTTCTGGAGAGCTTTTATCATAAATGGGTATTGAATTTTGTCAAAAGCTTTTTATGCATCTATTGAGATGATCATATGGTTTTTCTTCAATTTGTTAATATGGTTTATCACATTAATTGATTGCCTATATTGAAGAATCCTTGCATCCCAGGGATAAATCTCACTTGATCATGGTGTACAATCCTTTTATAGTGTTGTTGGATTCTGTTTGCTAATATTTTTTTCAACTTTTTCACATCTATATTCATCAGTGATATTGACCTGTAATTTTCTTTTTTTGTGTGATATCTTTGTCTGGTTTTGGTATCAGGGTGATGGTGGTGTCATAGAATGAGTTTGAAAGTGTTCCTCCCTTGCAATGTTTTGGAAGAGTTTGAGAAGGATTGGTGTTAACTTTTCTCTAAATGTTTGATAGAATTTTTCTGAGGTCATCTGGTCCTGGACTTTTGTGTGTTGGAGGATTTTTAAATCACTGTTTGAATTTCATTACTTGTGATTGGTCTCTTTATATTTTCTATTTCTCCTAGTTCAGTCTTGGAAGGTTATATCTTTCTCTGAGTTTGTCCATTTCTTCCAGGTTGTCCATTTTATTGGCATATCATTGCTTTTAGTAGTCTCTTATGATGCTTTGTATTTCTGTGGTGTCAGTTGTAATTTGGACTCATCCATTCGAACCGACTCATTTGAAAAATTATTCTGTTATAATTACAAATTATTTATGATGATTCAATGAATATCATATTGGTTATGATAATTTTCTCTTTATTCTCAGTTTCTTATGTCTTATTTTCCATAAGAAGAAATGCTAGAGAGTAAAATATATATCTCATAATATCTTCAAGATTAATTACTTCCTTAAATATTTTTAAAATATTGATAGCTTGACTAAATAAAATATTGACTGCCAGGCAAAACAATCTACTTAACTCTTATTTTATTTCTACTGTACCCAGTGTCTTTTCACTGTTAGTATTATTTAAAATTTATAATTGCATAGAAAGTTCATATATTTTTAAACAACAATCTGATGAAAGTAGTAAAAATTTGTTCTTGGAAAATGATATACTCTGTGCTTATAGAAATAAATATTTGAAAACTGGTTATAGAAATAAATATTTGAAAAATATTTATTGACATTTTTCTGAGAGTGGCAAATAACCACGTCTGCCTCACCCCTTCCAAACTTAGAACCAAATGATAAATAATAAACAAGACTGGAGAAATGAAAATTAAATATGCTTGTATTTCTAATAAACATGATAAATAACATGTCTTAGTTTTTAAACAAAGTGTGGGTCTTTCTACTTCTGCCACTAAATTGAAACTACAAATGTAAATGCAGGTAGAGAGGAACAACTGTAGTTGTTATGCAAGTGGTAGATCACTTACATCCTGACAGAAATAAACACATGCATCTAGGATAGGCTTCTCCAAAGACAGAGAACTCAGAAGTCCCTAAGCTACTCACTCACACATGTTTTCTTCTATTCAGTTATGTGTCTCATGTCTAGTTTTATATGGAGAAGCTATTGAGATTTGGCTTTGGGTGGAAACTAGAACTGTTCTTCTCAGTTCTACTCAGAAGAACATTTTCTTCTAAAGAATTGAAGTCATCTCTTTTCTATAAAACACAGAGTGGAGGTTATATGTTTCCCCCTAGGAATTTTTGGGTATTAATAGTGCTTTTTTTGGAAGTTGTTTAAATGTTTGAGTACAGAATTCTCTTAAAAAGATATATATTGGGCCTGAGTAATAATAGCTTCTTCTAAGGGAAAGAATATTTATTTACACACCTTGCTAAGAATTCTACATTCATTAGGTCACTTACTGTTGTTACTATGATTCCAAATTTTATATTCTTAAACACTATCGCATCTTCTCCACCCCACAGAGGTCTAACATTATCAATAAAGCTTTGAAATGTCATATTGGAAATTATTTCAAATTAGGAAAGGAAGAATCAGATACATATGCAGATATTATTTATAGTTTTTTAGAATTCCCAATTTTTTTAAATATCATAACAGTGTATTGACACAGTGGACTATGTTTGAGATGATTGGGCAAAGTTTTAAACAGTCTTCAACCCCCTCTGAATTTATTTGAAAAGTAAACTTTAAATACATATAATTAGTGGACAAAAAAGTACCTATATTGTCTATATATAATTTTCATTTTTCAGTTAATTGCAAAATTAATGTAGACTTTGTATATTACAATACAAATTTTATTTTTAAACATTCTTGGAA
The DNA here is from genome assembly GCF_000442215.2 of Lipotes vexillifer. Taxonomy (NCBI): domain Eukaryota; kingdom Metazoa; phylum Chordata; class Mammalia; order Artiodactyla; family Lipotidae; genus Lipotes; species Lipotes vexillifer. The sequence goes on from NW_006787679.1 coordinate 3,047,806, forward strand.
ATTTCAAGAGATTTCAAGACATTCTTCTGAAGAGTAGACACACCCAGATTTAGAATTACATTCTTTTACTGTAAGAAGTTTATAAAATTTACTAGTACTTCCAGTCTAAAGGCAGGGATTGTATAAGAAAAAAAAAATGGAGAGGGAGTCTTTGGTAGTTAAAATACAGAGAAGATGACTAGAAGCCTCCATTCCTAACACTATCACTACAATTGTGTTAAGAGTTGAGTTAAGAATACACAATATTTTTCCCCAAGAAATGTGACTGCAATTGTGGCAAAAATCCTGGAGAGTGGAATAAGACACCCAATAACCCTTCCTTATCCCTCTCACTCTGCCAGTCTTCAAAAGTTTATCCTTTTATTTTCAATTTAGAAACTACCACAAGTGAATAGATATTACATGACCACATAGTTTTCCTAACTGAATCATCTACACACACATTTAGAACTCTCCTTAACTCGCTGGACATCTGCACTTAGATCCCATGTACAAAAGCCATATTTAATCCTTAGATTATTATCCTATAGAGAAATGTACTGAATTCCTAGTTGTAACTGCAAAGGTATTGTGTTATGTTAGACAAAATCAGAGTTAAATTTAATTTTCTGTATTTATTTGTAGCCATGCTGACAGTAAACTTTGCAAATGTGATGAATAAAATTTAGGTGACTCAGGGCACTTGGATAAAAATTAAAATGTATGAATCAGAAATTAATGTTTAAAAATTACATACAATTTTCCAGGGAAACATCCTAGACTATATAAATATTATTTTGATAAATCGAGAATCACTAGATTCATATATTTCTATACTTAATTTTATTTTTAATGTCACATAATAAATATATGATATTTAGAAGATTAAAGATTTGGATGCATTTTTAATTCTCTAACAGGCTTACTAAAATGTGAACAGATGGTAAATTCAAATCTTAATTGAAAAACAGATCTTATAAGAAATAATTAGGAAAATATTTATGTTAAATATACTTATGTCACTTTTCTAAATATTAGTTTATGAAAACATCTTTAATATTAAATGGGTTATCATTTTACATGACCTTGCTTAAAGAGTGAATGTTTATTTATATATAGAGAGATTGGTAATTATCAAATGAAATGGGTACAATTATGTTTATGGTAATCATTTAATATTACTTACTAATCTCCACAGATTGGAGCTACCAATCCAATTATTACATTTCCTCCTGCCTAAAGGTCATAGCAAAATATTTCTTCTCTGTGTCTTTTGTGGGGCAGAAGATAATCAAGCTTTATAGATATACATTCTTCAGTCTCATTTCCATTAGCTCTGGAATTGTTCACAGATAAGAACTAACAGAAGTGAAATGTATTCTTCTTAATCTTCATACGTCCTGTGGGGGCAGTAGTTCACTGTTGCCTTAGTTGACATATAATACCACCATGATAAAAGGCTACGATAATGCTATTTTAATAACAAAGCAGTCAAAAAGGAGAGAGTTACCAGGGATAAAGAAATAAATAGAAACAGGGGTAACAGAATGAAAAAAGATAGACTGAAGTATCATTTAGGCATTAAAAAAAAGAGTGATAGACAATATATAAAGTTTGTTCTTGAGATCTGAATTGCAATTTTATAAACATCAGCTCCTGACAGCAATATCTCAGTAACTAATAAATGAGAACCTTGTTATTAAATAGGCTGAGTACTTGGGAAAACAGAATGCTTCCACCACAACTCCACCTTAACAAAGACGTTTCAGGTAGGGTGGATATGTAGGAAACAGGATGACTACATATAAAACTGCCATTGAATATGAGTCTGGTGTTTGTGTCCTGGGTGGCTTCAGTTATCGTATCTTAATACTTTGTTGTTTTCAAACAAAGTACACATTGTCAAAAGACTAATTAGGATAGTAGTCATCTACAGCTTAATCTTTTTATTGTGGGAGAGTAAGAGCATCACCTAATCATATAGAACATTTTTTTAGTTAATTGTTCAAAATATACAATAGTATTAACTACTAGGTCTCCAGAACTCAACTCAGGTTTTTGAGCTAAAAGTACATAATATGATCATGTTTCTTTAAAAGTCATTCAGTATTACAGTGCAAAAGTTGAAATATCCATATTTTATCTTGATGGGTAATTCCATTATACTTTAGTCACCCATATTACATTCTGAAGCATTTAGCACAATCAAAATTCATCATTAGGTACAGTCCCCCTCAAACGAAGGCCGTACCAAATTTAATTGCACATTCATTTAAATACGCTTATGAATATTAGTGTCCTTGGAGATAACAGTAGATTTATTTTACAAATACAAGAACTGAGGGTCACATAATTTGAGTAATTGTTCAGCATCACATTAGTCGATTGTAAGAGGAGAATTAGAAAACAGATCACATTGTCAGCCCACTTTTATCTTAAAAAAATGTATTTTAAGATAAAAATTTTATCTTAAAATAACTTGCTCAAATGTAAGCTCTGCAAGGCAGGGAGAATATGTGTGTTTCTTTGCTGTACTCCATATCCTTAGACAATATTTGAAATATAGTGATGCTCAATAAATATTTGTTTAAAGATTGTATGGAGGTTGATATTCAAGATACGATTTTTTGTCAAAACAAGATTTGTTTACAAAAAAACAAAAAAGAACAGTGACAATAATTTCCTTTGTTTTTGCATGGAGGCAATTGTTTTTTAATTCATAAATTTATTATTTGTTAATAAATCTGGCAGTCATAGCTGTTAATTTTTCAACCACGCATATGAGACCAAGAAGTACCAGAGCTCTTCCACTGACTTGACATTGAGATGGAGGTAATTCTTACATAGCTATTCTGAAAGAGCTTAAAAATATGTGTCACCTAGAAATTGGTACTTGCCATATACTGCTACAAGGATTAAATTATGAGCCACTGCAGCTGCTGACCTTCAACACCCCCTGAAACGAGTTCAGGGTGGAGATCAGGAATGAGGCACCCTATGTTCTGGGAAATACTGGCAAAACAGGTCTTCAGATAGTTAGATATTTTCAGGAGACAATTTTGTGAGCCCAATTCTTGCATTTCCTCATATCTAGAAAAGCACTAAAATTCTTCACGGTGACGTTTGTTCCTCATGACCAACAGTAACCTTCATGAGATCAGCAGAAACCTTCTGAAAAAAATATGTGTTTGATTTCATGTACTTCCACTTCACCAAAATCACATATATATTGATCTTCCCCCCTACTTCTTTGGAGCAGTTTCTCAGAGCTATCTGAAATGCTGTCTCCTGGGTTATAGTCCTCATTTTGCTCCAAATAAAAATTAACTCACAACTCTTGCACTGCATTATTTTTTCAGTTGACAGATTTGGCGACCAATGAAGGGAAAGA
>NW_006787679.1:3051259-3107699 GCF_000442215.2 Lipotes vexillifer
AAAGAGAATAGACTTCTGTCCATCTGAACTCTACAAGGAACTAGAGCCTTGGTACCAGCAGAGGTCCCTTGCAGCTGTTCACTCCCTGTGGAGTCCAGATAAATTTGGGTGAGTCTCCTCTGGTTCTCTGATGTCCCATATTGGTTGATGATCTTAAGTTTTATTTGGCTGAATATAACAGGTACTTGTCCCTCCAGTTGAAAGATACTGGGGGTCAGTTGAAAGATACTGGGGAATGCCCACACAGTTGAAAAGTGCTGGAGGGGTGCTCAGTTGAAAGATTTTGGGGTTTGCTCAGTTGAAGAAAGCTGAGTAGTATGGGCTAGTGGTTAGGCATGAGGCTGATCTGATACTTTTCAGTTCGGCTGCCAGGGGTGATAAAGTCAGAGTCCTCATACCATACAGTGGTCCCATAGGGAAATCCACTCATTAATTAAAACTCTTACTCATCTGGGGGTCAAATATAAAAGTTGTCCATTCAGCGATCCAAGCACCTACCTTGGCCTTAGACCACTAAAGGGAGAAACTGAGACACATGAGAGGGATGAAATGACTCTAGGGTGATGCATAGAGGAGTTAAGCTCACAAACAGCACAGTGACCCACCACACAATTTCACTAGTAAATTTTACCCCTGACAAATTCAACTTAAAATGGGAAATAGAGTCTCTCAAACAGATAAAAGAGGGGTGTCAGAAAACCAACCTCTAGCCTCCAGCTAACACCCCAGCCAGATTCATATACAGTACATATGGAGCTCATACTTGCAAGTACCTACTTAAATGGGAAAATTATACTAAAGTGTATCTCAGTCTCATATGGCCAAATTGGGTTTCTTTTGATATTCAAAACTTCATATTTTTACACACAGTTATAAAAAGCTGGCTGTATCATCAAACAGACTGAATGGAATATTTAATTTGATTGGTATTTAGGAGCTTCTAAAAGAGGAAATGCTAGAGTAACTTCTTTTCAGGAAAACAATAAGAAGTTGCTTGAAACTATATCAGAACTAGAAAAGGTCACTGGCACTGACTCTGTCTCTCCCTCTGCTCCTCGCACATATCCTCTTCTATATGAACTACCTGGTCCATATGTTATATCTTTTTCTCTTCCAATTCTTATACCTCCTGCTATTCTCCCTTCCCCAGCAAAGGAGGATAAAAAATCAGAAATGAATTTAGCTCGTTTTAAGGAGAACCCTACTACAGGGAGAGGTGAACAATCCTCAGTGCTTACATGCACACTCTGGACCTCAGCAGAATTTAGAGCCTTGGCTAAGGAATTTCCCAGTCCAAGTCAGGATCCATTGGGATTTGCTAAGGGATTTGAGTTAACCATCTGGACCTACAAGCTCAAGTTTTAAGATTTATATCACTTATACAGCTATTAATTTCTGAAAGCAAAGCAAGGGAATGGATAGAGAAAGCATAGTCCACAGGCTTACAATGAATGGAAGGAATTAGCTTAGAAAGTACTTGAAGTTATCCTAGAAAATTTTCCAAAAAACATAGACTGGATAAAGATTCAACAGCACAAAACCGGATGAATCAATTCTGGACTATTATGAAAGCTTTGAAAAACATTTTAAGCAGTATTCTGGCTTGATGCCTGAATTATTCTCTGACTTATAAGTTAAAAAGGAGAAACCTAGAAAGAAAAATGGATTTTAGACAGGAATTGCGAGTTAAACAAGAATAGGGCTGCTCCAAGGGAACACGGGGAATCTTCACCCTTCTCATCTCTAACACCCTGGGAAAAGTAAAAATGATTATACAAGGAGAAACAATTAAAGCCCTAATAGATACAGGGGCCACCTTTTCAGTTTTGAACACTACCAAAATTAAAGGCTTTCTCCCTCAGAGTAAAGCATCAGTACAGATGGTAGGGGTTTCTAATACACCTTTTAAGGCTCTTAAATCATTACCTTTATAATTCTACTTAGGGGAACTTAAAGGAAGACACTCCATTTTTCTAGTAGAAAGTGCTCCTGTTTACCTGATAAGTAGAGACCTATTAGAAGCTTATGAAGCTCATAGTTCCTTTACTCCTAAGGGAGAAATGTTTCTAGATCTAAAGGATCAGACTTCCTTCATCATATAAAATGTTTGTGACCCATGATGAGGATGCCACTGAACAAGACAAATTGCTAGGCTCAGTACCTAAAGAATAATGGGCACTTGATTCTACTGACATTGGAAGGATACATTCTGCATCACCCATCAGAAGTCCTATAGATAAGGATAAGACCCTGGTTATCATTAATTAAGGCAAGAGGCCATAGAAGGAATAAAACCATTAATATCAGTTTACATTGAGAAAGGTCTTATTGTGCCTTCCACCAGCCCTTATAACACTCCCAGTTTGATGGTTAAAAAAACAAATGGCAAGGGTTGGAGATTCATACAGAGCTTGAGATCTATCAATGTTATTATCCCTCAACATTTTGTAGTACCAACACCCCATAACTTACTGTCCTATTTTCCTAAAAACAGTGACTTTTCTGTGATAAATCTCTGTCGCACGTTTTTTAGTATCCCTGTACTTCCTGACGATCAATATCTTTTTGCCTTTACTTGGAATGAAAATGGCAACATACATGGACTGTAATGCTACAGGGCTTTACTGAAAGCCCCGTTTACTTCTCCCAGATATTAAAAGCCAATCTAGATGATCTGGATTGTCCTCATAAGTCAGTTTTGATACAATATGTAGACAATTTTCTGCTGTGTTCAAATTCTTTGATAAACAGTCAACAAGACACCTGTATTTACTTCAGAAGCTAGTCTTAAAGGGACATAAACTGTCCAAAAAGAAATTGCGATTCTGAAGACTAGTATAAAATATTTAGGACATAGGATATCTAAAGAAGGACTTTTAATTGATTTGGATAGAGCAAAAGGCATTCTAGCCTTTCCTGCCTCCAAAGCAAAAAGACAATTAAGGGGAATTTTAGGCCTTGCAGGCTACTGTAGGAATTGGATTCCGAATTTTTCCTTAATAGCTCAGCCATTATATAATCTACTCAAATAAGACCAAACTGAACCTCTTTGCTGGGATGTAGAACATTCTGAAGCCATGGAGAATTTAACAAAAATACTTCTGGGGCTTCCCTGGTGGCGCAGTGGTTGAGAGTCCGCCTGCCGATGCAGGGGACACGGGTTCGTGCCCCGGTCCGCGAGGATCCCACATGCCGCGGAGCAGCTGGGCCCGTGAGCCATGGCGGCTGAGCCTGCGTGTCCGGAGTCTGTGCTTTGCAAAACAAAACACAACAAAAACAAAAAACAAAACAAAACAACAAAAAAAACTTCTGGCCAAGGCCTCAGCCCTGGGGCATCCAAATTATGATCTACCCTTCTTCCTCTTTATTCATGAAAAGAAGTGAACTGCACTACGAGTACAAAACCAGCAACATGGTTGTTACTACTGGTCAATAGATTGGGTAGCCATGGGCCTCCCCTGTGCCTTGGGGCTATCACAGCTACAGCTGTGCTATGTCAGACCATAGAAGAGATAGTCATGAGTCACCCTCTTATTATCTTTGCTCCTCACTCCATGGAAATCTTACAAAACTCATAACATTATTCAGCAAGTCAATTAACTTCCCATGAGATTGCCATGCTCTTGCCAAATATAACTCCTCACAGATGCAACAAGCTTAATTCAGCCACTTTGCTACCAGATGAATCAGAAGTCAATGATGAAAAACATGATGGTATTGTTTTAACTGACAATCTTTTATTTCCTAGGACTGATCTCCAAGAAAGCCCTATGAATAATCCTGATTTTATATCATTCACTGACAGTTCATATCTTCGAGGACCACATGGAAAGTACCAGGCTGGTTATGCTATCATTTATCCAGTATCAATCCTTGAGAATGATCCCTTACATAATGTCTCTTCTGCCCAAAAGGCTGAATTAATAACACTAACAAGAGCCTGCCAGTTGGCAAGAGGGAAATCTGCTAACATTGACACCAACAGCCACTACACTTTTGGGGTAGCACATGATTTTGGCATGCTTTGGAAAAAAAGAGGATTTTTAACATCCTAAGAACAGCCTATCAAAAATGAAATACGAGTTGCAGAATTATTGGCTGTAATTCTGCTACACAGTGTATTAGCTATCATTAAGGTACCTGATCATACAAAGGATGACACCACAGAAGCAAAAAGCAACTCCTTAGCTGATCACGCTGCCAAGACAGAAGCTCAGCAAAATGATAATAGACAACTCACAGCTGTTTTCTCTTTTCAGCCTCCCTGTTAAATTTTCAGGAAGTGGCACCAAAAGGAGAAAAGGATACTTGGAAACAAAAAGAAGGAAGGTTTGACTCCAATAAAGTGCTCCAGTTAGGCCCAAACGGAAAGCCTATCTTTGTATTTGCAGCTCAATACACCGTTTTACAATATATTCATGAGCTAACTCATTGAAACACAGATAAGATGGTATTGTGGGTAAACAATATTTTTGGAAGCCTTCCTTCACTATAGCTAGGATAGTTTATTCTAGATGCATCACATGTCCAAAATACAACCAAGGAAAGCCATTATATAGGTCTCAGGGAAACCTTCCATTACCTGCTGGCCCTTTTGAAATTTGGCAGATTGACTTTATCCAATGTCCCCTTTCAAGACTACCAGTACGAACTTGTCATGATCTGTATGTTTTCCCATTCAGTTAATGCATTCTCATACAGAGGGGCCACTGCACAGTTGGTAGGCAAATGACTACTAGCAAGGGTGATTCCCATCTGGGGAGTCCCTGCAGAAATACAGAGTGATAGTGGAATCCATTTTACTGGACAAATTGTCAAGGAAATTTGTAAAATCCGGCCAATTATGCAACATTTCCATTGTGCTTAACACACAGTCCTCTGGGCTAGTAGAAAGAACAAATGGAACAATTAAAAACCAATTGGCTAAAATTGTAGATGTTTATTTCTTATCCTGGCCAAAGGCCATTCCATTGGTCCTTCTCAACCTAAGACCTACTCCCTTTGAGAAACATCATTTGTCTCCTTTTGAAATTATCACTGGGAAACAAATGAGACTAGATGAAGGATTGTATGAACAAAAACTACACTCAGAGCAGGATGTGAAGAAGATCACATCAGAAGTAGGCAGCTTACCCAAGATGCTGGGCCTAATTCATATGATCATTTATAGTGTTTGCTTGACTTCTTGGAATTTTGCATATGAATCAAAAATTTTCCTATCATGGGCACAATCTTAGGCTAATTTTAAAAATCAATCGATTGTTGGGTTTGCTGCCAATTTCTTGTGTCTAGTACTTCTGGGTTACCTTGATGGATTTCTCCCCTCCAAGGCTCTGATTTGATAATCCTTAGAAAATTTATTGTAGAAGAAAGAAATTCAGTCCAGTTCAGGCTACTATTGATATTACTAGATGGGATCCTCCCACCTGGACAATAATAATGCCTGCCCTGATCCTAGACATAAATACAAATTTTATTTCAGGGTCACTCAAGCTCAATCAGAACAACAAGTTAAGTATCAATCAAAAACTGTAACCTCCTGTTTATTAGAAGGAAACCTCCCACACTTATGGGATGGATTTATGTGGTTAACATCAGGCTATGGTCATTTAAGTTTAAAAGCTCCTCTATGTTGGGAAAAATCAAATCATATTAAGGATGATCAGCCTAGTAACATTAGAAAATTAGGCTGGGAGCCTTATGAACAATGTCTACATATTATTACCCTTAGAGATAGTGATTTGTATGGAACCGATTGGGTCAGATGACCAGAGACACTGGGTGGCACCTAGTGGAACTCAGTGGATTTGTGGTAATAATTTATGGCTTTAGCTTCTACTAGGATGTATAGGGAGGTGTACCCTGAGACTCCCTTGGACTCAAGGTCATATAAGTAACAATTTAGAGATGACTTCAGCCAATCTACCATTGGTATGAGCCCGATGGATCAAGAGATCTATATTCCTCTGGTATGACCAATTAGCAGCTATTTTTGCACTTTCAATAGGATTGGAGAATGTAATAGGCCATACTGAAGCCTTTACAAAATTCACTCAATAACATTTACATGATAGTAACCAGGCTATTAGCTTACTGAATTCTGACATCTCTATGATGAGAAAAGTGGTGCTATAAAACCACACGGCCCTTGATGTCTTTACAGCATCTTAGGGAGGGAGCTGTGCCATAATTCAAACTGAATGCTGTCATTTCACAAATGAATACTCTAATATAACATGTTTAATGAACCATATGAAAAATCAGATTTCTGCCTTAAGTGACCCGTCCCCTAGTCTTGACCACTTCTTCAAAAACTAGTTTGGTATGGGAAATTCTTGCCTTAAATATTTACTTATAAGTCTATTAATGTTATTAGCTATATTATTTGTATTTTGCCTGTTTTACAAGATTTTTGTTTCTTGTATTATCAAATGTGTGACTGATCCTACAAAAATATAATGATGACTAGGTCATTTGAAGCAGTTGATCAAATAAATAGTTCTGTATGACATCAATGATTGCAATAGTGTAGCTATAGATATGGAAAGATTCAACAAGAGAGATTTTCTTTTTCCCCTGGACAATAACAGACTAGTAAGAAAGGTGGTCTAGAGATATTTGGTTACGGTTAATAAAGTTTAGTCCAGTAATAGCACATTGAGTGGCTTATCAGCAAAATCTTCACTAGACCTGGGAATGAACCTTCCTAGCACCGTGAGATTAAATAGTCATGAAATGCCCCCCTACCATGGTCTTAATTATGACCATGAGGGGGCACTGTCACCTACAGATAGGCACTTGCCATCTACCTCTACAAGGGTTAAATTATGAGCCACTGCATCTGCTGACCTTCAACACCCCCCTGAAATGAGTTCAGCGTGGAGATCAGGAATGAGGCACTCTGTCCTCTGGGAAAAACTGGCAGAACAGGTCTTCAGATAGTTAGATATTTTCAGGAGAAAATTTTATGAGTCCAATTCTTGCATCTCCTCATATCTAGAAAAGAACTAAAATCCTTCATAGTGACATTTGCTCCTCATGACTAGAAGTAACCTGCTGCAAAAAAATATGTGCTTGATTGCATGTACTTCCACTTCATCAAAATCACATATATATTGACCCCTACCTCTTTGAAGCAGTTTCTCAGAGCTATCTGAAATGCTGTCTCCTGAGCTATAGTCCTAATTTTGCTCCAAATAAAACTTAATTCACAACTCTTATGTTGTGCTTTTTTATTCAGTCAACATAAGTATGATTGAATTAAAGTATGGCCTTGCAGATATTCTTAAGAATAAAACAGTTGAGTAGTGATATGTCTGTTAAAACATTAATAATTGTTAAAAAGTGAAGACTCTTGTGTCACAAATGTGAGCAAGGACTATAAATGTTCTCGACATGAGCAGGGTGACATAACTGTAAAATAAACTGAATGTTGTAATTATGGTTCTCCAACATGCATTTAATATGCATTAAATATACTTATAATTAATACATCATCAGCAGTTCTTCTTATTAAATAATTGGCAATACCATGGGCAAATTAAGTTGTTGACCTTCAGAAAATGTATAAATGAGCAATTATAAAGCAGTTCTGGAAATAAAGCACTGTGTTCCACCAAACCAATTACTTAAGTCTAAACTAAGATTATTCCTCCATTTAATTAACTGTCTTAACATTTATTCTCTCTCTTAAGCACAACACTTGATCATTTATCTCTGTCACTTAAAAAAAAAAAAAAGTGGTGTTGTTTGACAAGACAGAGACAAAGTCAAGTCATCAATCACAAATATATAACTTTTCTAATGTTGGTAGTGGAATAAATAGCTTATTTTGAGCTAACTTCCATTACTGATTTGGTTATCTAGATAAATATAATGTGTATATATTTTCATATCTAATTTAATAAATCAAATAAAGAAATTTAATTAAATATATCATCTAAATTTGGAGAGTTGCAAATTTTAATTAGATGTAAAATAAACCTCATAGAGGAAATGCAAGTAATATTAAGAATATTCTATCATGTATATAAAAACAAACCATTATATATGTTACAAAATAAACTCTGATAAATTTATTTCAAAGTTCTTTGAGTATTTTAAAATTATATAATACATTTCATTATATTTTTCTTGGAGCTGAATAATAATGAATTTAAATCATCAGCCTGTTTTACTTGCTTTCCTGTGATTTACCAGGGAAGTCAACAGCCATTTAAATTTTCTTCTGACAGTAAAATAGGAAAATGTATGTCCAGGGATCATAAATCTACTGTCACTTTTTTGCACAATTTTATTTGTTCTACCACCATTGATTCCAATGTGTTACATGGCGTAAAACAATGGAAATTAATACTATGTTGGGACTGCCAAATTCATTTCATACAGCAGTAATTATAATAATAATCAAAATAATATATAATCACCCATGAGAATAAGCACAATTCCATGTATCAACATCCTGAAAAAATCAGTCTCAGTCTAAAGAAAATCTAACAAATGCTTTTAAAGATACTAATTTTCTGTTCCATTCTTTGTTTCGTTTGTTTTCATGAGCATCTCTTATGTGGGAATACTTTTGTTTTACAGTATTTTAAACAGGCCGATGTTTGTATGTTTTTATTCTGGTAATTGGAGGAGCAATTAGAGGTAATGAGAATGGCGACAAGGAGGAGGTTTGCCAAAATCTCTTCGTTAAGTTGAATTCCAAGAAACTACCTGTGAAACAGATTTTACTCTATTTATTCAAGAAAAATACTTAAAAACACCTCATTTCAACTCTTTGCCCAAAAATCACTCTGTCTGTAAATGAAAGACATGCCATTTTTCTTTGGGGGGATGTTAACAGGGATAAATCTAATTTATGACAGCATGTGAAATTTCTTTTTAGTCTTTCCTTTGTATTTCAATTTTCTCCTCCTTTATTTATATCCATCTATAAATCCTTCTCTTTTTTTTCTTTTGAAAAAAAGCCTTCTTGAGCCTCTGATTCAATGTGTATCACTGTGTCATATTCTAGTTACATATCCAAGCTATCTAATGTCTCTGATTTTTCTCATTGCTTCTCAATGGAAATATTAAGCACATGAAGATATCCATTCAAAGAGCCTGTCTTGCAGAACAATAGGAAATGCCAATATGTTAAGCCTAAAACAACTCAGCATAAAATCCAAATATTGGGCAAATTTATAAACAATATTGAAATATACTCTAATATTGACTAGTGGCAGCATTTACCAAATTTATGAGAGAAATAAATATAAAACACTTGATATTGAGAACTATAAACATTTGGCCTGAGAGATATTTTCTTGAATAACACAAAAAACACTAGAATACATGTAAGTTCCCAGAAATTTAAAAGTAAAATATTATGTATAATCTGGAGAATAAACAAGAGTAAGAAAGAAGACCTTCACAGAATAAGTAAGTGGATGGATGGTCAATAAATATAAAAAGGTTCTCAATCTCACTATTTATCAGAGAAACTAACAATATATTACCTGTACTTACCCAAATAAATGTGAAAACAACTAAGTTGAATTCCAATCTAGAGACAAAATGACAGTGAAGAAAAATGTCTCCTATACTGTGGATGGTAATGTAAATAATTCAATCATAATAAACAGTGAGGTGGCAGTATCAGTTAAAGAGGAAAACCATACCCCAACAATTCACCTCTGCTAACTCCAGAATTCTTTTACACTGGCATACAATACATATGAAAATATATACATGAATATACATTATGTCATTGGTCATACAATTAAAATATGGAAATAAGAAATATGATGTTTAGTAATAGATAAATAAATGTGATTCACAAGGTTATGCAATATATGAGAATTAAAAGAAAGTACATTTATAACTAACAACAGATTTTTAACATAGCTGCCAGTCTATGAAACATTTTTGTTTTTATTAACTAATTGATTTGCTTTGCATCAGGGCTGAGAGAGAGGCAGATTTGCAGATAGGAATTTTACACAAACTATTTTTCTTTTCTGGATATTCAAGTTTCCTCATTCTAGATATAAACCAGAAGAGAGAAGCCCAAATATAGTCTCTGTATTAGTTTTTCTAGATTCTAAGTTTCAATCATGGCATATTGAAATAATGACATAGCATTATTAAATACTGATAATATATCAATATTAAATAATGACATAGTAAGTTCAGAGAAGGATGTGAAATGTACCTTTCAGATGAACTTACTTTCAGTTCATGAGCTGGTTAAAAATCTCAGTTTTTTAAAATAGTACTAGTCAAGTATAATGTCTGATTTATTTTACACAGTAGCTCTGAAAGTATCATATTTAAGAAACACTAAGTGAATGCTTCTTTCAAATTCTGAGTTGATAAATTTATATTAAGTATGTACATAGGCAAAGAAAAATACACTGAGAAGAATTTACATCTCACATAGCTCTCTTCAATTACTATTTTCTCCCCTTGCTTAATTTTTCTTCATTATTCTCTATTCTCCCATCCTGCTTTAATTTTTTTCTGCATTCATCACCCCTTGGCATAGTAGATTTGCATCTGTCTCCCCTGCCTCCCCCCATTAGAATATAATCTCCATGAAAGCAGGAACTTCATTTTATTCCCTGTTGTCACCATCACCCATACTAGAGGCTTAATAAATAGCTCCATGTACAGAACACCTTGAATGTGTCAGGCAGGATCCTCAGCACTGGAGATACGGTGTTGAATAAGATAGATATAGTCTTTGATTTCATGGAATTTACCTTTTTTTGAGGGTGAAAATAAGCTATCAAACAAAATTTTTTAAAACGACATAAAACAGGTGATGCGACAGAGAATACTTTAGATTAAGGAGTGATATTGTGACATTTGTGAATGATATGTAAAAAGCCAACAAATAAATGGAGCCAAAGTGGCATTAAAAGTTTATTCAGGGACACATATAGGAATAGTAAAATACTTAGATTGTTCTGACACTGAAATTTCCTCACTACTACTGGCCTGTATGAACACACTAAATAGAAAGACTGGTTTGTTGCATTAAAAGGATAAAAAAATGAGTTGAAACACAGAAAGTGAACAATTCTTAGAAAAAGTCTTTTTTTCTTTCTAGCAGTATAGTTTTATGTCACTTTTGAGTGACATATGATTAACGCTAAAACATTGTTTCAAGAAGAGAAATGTTCTTTCTTTAATGTTTTAAATTGATTCCTAAAAGAATAAAGCACCTTATACAGTGAAGGATATTTTCACTATAGAATTGGATAATCCAAGTAGGTTTCCAATGTGCTGGCACTGACATTTCATCATAGTACAAAGCGATTCCAGGTTCTCACATATTTACGCTTATTTGAACAGTGTTTATAAAATTCCCCTCCAAATCATTCACATTGTTATATGTATACATATACACACATATATCAATTTTGTTTAAAAATTAACAGTAAATTTTGTTCCTATTTTAACATCTGTATTTTCCCATTTTTCCTTCATATTTACTGTTACAACTTTCATTAATGTTAATGAAGAATTTCAGTTGACTCCATAATGCAACAATAGGTTTTAAGCAACTGAAACCTATGGGTAATAATAATTTTTAAGGACGAGACTGGGATGGGTGGAAATGTCTCTATATCTCTTAATTCCCAGATATTTTATACTATTTTAGAAATGAATACAGAAATCAGAGATATTATAAATATCAGTGGAAGTCTATCTCTGATTCAAAGCAATGTATACATTAACTTATGCTTGTTATTGTTAAAGGTGCTGTATCTCACGTTGAATTTTCCCAATTTCTCAGAAGTGACAGTTAAATTATAATCTCAACATGTCCAGCGTGCTTAATGGACTCCTTGAGGAGACCAGAATATCTTTTTTTTTTTTTTTCCTTCTTTTCCTTGCGGTACACGGATCTCTCACTGCTGTGGCCTCTCTTGTTGCAGAGCACAGGCTCTGGATGCACAGGCTCAGTGGCCATGGCTAACAGGCCCAGTTACTCCATGGCATGTGGGATCTTCCTGGGCCAGGGCACGAACCCGTGTCCCCTGAATCGGCAGGCGGACTCTCAACCACTGCGCCACCAGGGAAGCCCCAGAATATCGTTAACACAATGAACTTCCCATTCTTATGTAGATGAAGTTTTAGAGTCCTTAATGGAATCTGCTTTTTCACTACAGTTAGCAAATGTCTGCCATTTAATCACATATGGAGCCTTAAGCTGAAATTTAAACTTCAGTCATTTGTGTTGTGATATCTGCAAAGTGCTTTGAAGGAAATGTGAAACCTAGTTGTTTAAATGTAGTTGAAATTGATAAATTTATTTATTTATTTATTTATTTCTGCATTGGGTCTTCATTTCTACACATGGGCTTTCTCTAGTTGTGGCAAGAAGGGGTTACTCTTCATTGTGGTGCACAGGCTTCTCATTGCAGTGGCTTCTCTTGTTGTGGAGCTCAGTCTCTAGTCACATGGGCTTCAGTAGTTGTGGCAGGTGGGCTTCAGTAGTTGTGGCTCTCAGGTTCTAGAGCACAGGCTCAGTAGTGGTGGTGCACAAGTTTAGTCACTCCACAGAATGTGGGATCTTCCCAGAGCAGGGCTTGAACCCATGTCCCCTGAATTGGCAGGTGGATTCTTAACCACTGCTCCATGAAGGAAGTCCCTAAAATACATTATTTTCAACAAAAGCCTTAAAATGATATTTAAACATTTTAAGGTAAATAATTTAATATAGAATATCAATTAGAAAAATATATTAGACAAAATTAAATATTCCTTTCATGTATTTTTAACATGGAGAGTATCTAGACAAGTTTTATGAAATCTACATGTTAAATCAAAAACAAATCTGGGGACATCCCTTGTGGTGCAGTGGTTAAGAATCCACCTGCCAATGCAAGGGACATGGGTTCAATCTCTGGTCTGGGAAGACTCCACATGCTGTGGAGCAGCTAAGCCCGGGCACTACAACTACTGAGTTGGCACGCCTAGAGCCTGTGCTCAGCAACAAGAGAAACCACCACAATGAAAAGCCCATGCACTGCAACGAAGAGTAACCCCTGCTCACCCCAACTAGAGAAAGTCTGCACACAACAACAAAAACCCAATGCAGCCAAAATTAATTAATTAATTAATTTAAAAAGTCTGAGGGAGACCTTCAAGATGGCAGAAGAGTAAGATGTGGAGATCACCTTCCTCCCCACAGATACATTAGAAATACATCAACATGTGGAACAACTCTTACAAAACACCTATTGAACACTGGCAGAAGACCTCAGACTTCCCAAAAGACAAGAAACTCCCCCACATATCTGGGTAAGGCAAAAGGAAAAAGAAAAAACAGAGACAAAGAATAAGGATGGGACCTGCACTTCTGGGAGGGAGAAGCCCCTTCACTGCCAGAGATTGGGGAATGTGGCAAGGGGGAAGCTTCAGAGCCACAGAGGAGAGCACAGCAATGGAGTGCAGGGGGCAAAGCAGAGAGATTCCTGCACAGAGGATCAGTGCTGACCAGCACTCACCAGACTGAGAGGTTGTGTGCTCAACAGCTGGGGTGGATGGGGACCCATAGGTGAGGCTCAGGCATTAGAGGTCAGATTCCAGGGAGAGGAAAGGGGTTGGCTGCGTGAACGTAGCCTGAAGGGAGCTAGTGCACCACAGTTAGCTGGGAGGGAGTCCAGGAAAAAGTCTGGAACTGCCTAAGGGGCAAGACACTATTGTTTAGGGGTGTGTGAGGAGACAGGATTCAAAGCACTGCCTAAACGAGCTCCAGAGAAGGGTGCAAGCTGTGATTATTAGTAAGGACACCAGAGAGGGGCAGGAAATGATAAGGCTGCTGCTGAAGCCACCAAAAACCCTGGGTACAAGCACAGGAAACTAACCAAACCTACCCCTCCTGGGAGCCTGTGCAGCCCAAAACTGCCAGGGTCCCGTGATCCAGGGACAACTTTCCCAGAAAACAGACGGTGCACCTCAGACTGGTGCAATGTCACGCCAGCCTCTGCCACCATGGACTCACCCCACATACTGTACCACTCCCTGCCCACTGTCCTGAGCCCCTTAATCTGCTGCTACTTTAAACCTATCCTGTCTAAGCAAAGAACAGACTCCCTCAGGTGACCGACATGTGAAGCCAGGGCAACATCCAAAATGCAACAAAAGGAGCTGTGTGAACAAAGAAGAGAAACGGAAATTTTCCCCAGCAGCCTCAGGAGCAGTGGATTAAATCTCTACAATCAACTTGATGTATTGTGAATCTCTGAAATACTTCAATAGACAAAAAATCATCCCAAAATTGAGACTTTGGAATTTGTGTGATTTTGTCTGTATAGCATTGTTTTTACCATTTGTCCTAGGGTTCTCTCCGCCATTTTTTTTTTTTTTTTTTTTTTAGTATACTCTTTAGCACTTGTTATCATTGTTGGATTTGTTTTTTGATTTGGTTCCTCTCTTCTTTCTTTCTTTTTCTTATTACTTTTTAATTTTTTTTATTTCTAACTCTTTTATTTTTTCTTATTTTTTGATAACTTTATTTTATTTTAATATATTTTTTTTCTCCCTTTCCTACTTAGCCATTTGACTGACAGGATCTTGGTGCTCCAGCCGGGTGTCAGGCCTGTGCCTCTCAGGTGGGAGAGACAAGTTCAGGACATTGGTCCACCAGAGGTCTTCTGACTACATGAAATATCAAATGGCAAAAACTTTCCCAGAGACCTCCGTCTCAATGCTAAGACCCAGCTCCACTCAACGACCAGAAAGCTAGAGTGCTGGACACCCTATGACAACTAGCAACACAGGAACAGAACCCGACCCATTAGCAGAGAGGCTGCCTAAAATAATAACAAGATCACAGACACCCCAAAGCACACCACCAGCCGTGATCATCCCAACCAGAAAGACAAGATACAGCCTCACCCACCAGCATATAAGCACCAGTCCCCACCACCATGAAGCCTACAAAGACCACTGAAACAACCTTAGCCACTGGGGGCAGACACAAAAAACAACAGGAACTACAAACCTGCAGCCTGTGAAAAGGAGATCCCAAACACAGTAAGTTAAGCAAAATGAAAAGACAGAGAAACACACAGCAGATGAAGGCGCAAGGTAAAAACCCACCACACCAAGCAAATGAAGAAGAAATAGGCAGTCTACCTGAAAAAGTATTCAGAGTAATGATAGTAAAGATGATCCAAACTCTTGGGAAATAGAATGGAGAAAATAGAAGAAACATTTAACAAGGACCTAGAAGAGCTAAAGAGCAAACAAACAATGATGAATAACAAAATAAATGAAATTAGAAATTCTCTAGAAAGAATCAACAGCAGAATAACTGAGGCAGAAGAACAGATAACTGACCTGGAACATAAAATAGTGGAAATGATTACCACAGAGCAGAGTAAAGTAAAAAGAATGAAAAGAATTGAGGGCAGTCTCAGAGACTTCTGGGACAACATTAAACACACCAACATTCAAACTACAAGGGTCCCAGAAAAAGAAGAGAACAAGAAAGGGACTGAGAAAATATTTGAAGAGATTATAGCTGAAAAATTCCCTAATACGGGAAATGAAATAGTCAATCAAGTCGAGGAAGCACAGAGAGTCCCAGACAGGATATATCCAAGGAGAAACATGCCAAGACACATATTAATCAAACTATCAAATATTAAATACAAAGAAAAAATATTAAAACAGCAAGGAAAAAACAACAAATAACCTATAAGGGAATTCCCCATAAGGTTAACAGCTGATCTTTCAGCAGAAACTCTACAAGCCAGAAGGGAGTGGAAGGACATATTAAAAGTGATGAAAGGGAAAAAAAACTACAACCAAAATTACTTTACACATCAAGGATCTCACTCAGAATCGATGGAGAAATTAAAACTATACAAATAAGCAAAAGCTAAGAGAACTCAGCAGCACCAAACCAACTTTACAACAAATACTAAAGGAACTTCCCTAAGCAGGAATCACAAGAAAATGAAAAGACCTAAAATAACAAACCCAAAACATTTAAGAAAATGGTAATAGGAACATGCATATTGATAACTATATGTTAATGTATTAAATGCTCCAACCAAAATACATAGACTGGGTAAATGGATACAAAAACAAGACCCATATCTATGCTGTCCACAAGAGACTTACGTCACTCTTAAGTACACATACAGACTGAAAGTGAGGGGATGGAAATCAGAAGAAAGATGGAGTTGCAATTCTCATATCAGAAGAAATAGACTTTAAAATAAAGGTTATTACAAGAGACAATGAAACTACATAATGATCAAGGGATCAACCCAAGAAGAAGATATAACAATTGTAAAAAGTTATGCACACAACATAGGAGCACCTCAATACATAAGGCAAATGCTAGCAGCCATAAAAGGGGAAATCAACAGTAACACAATCATAGTAGGGGAATTTAACACCCCACTTTCACCCATGGAGTGATCATCCAAAATGAAAATAAATAAGGAAACACAAGCTTTAAATGATACATTAAACAAGATGGACTTAATTGATATGTATAGGGCATCCCATCCAAAAACAACAGAACACAATTTCTTCTCAAGTGCTCATGGAATATTTTCCAGGAAACATCATATTTTGGGTAAAAATTCAAGCTTTGGTGAATTTAAGAAAATTGAAATCATATCAAGTATATTTTCCAACCACAATGCTATGAGAGTAGATATCAATTACAGGAAAATGTCTGTAAAAACTACAAACACATGGAGGTCAAACAGTAAACTACTAAATAACCGAGAGATCACTGAGGAAATCAAAGAGGAAATCAAAAAATACCTAGAAACAAATGACAAGGAAAACATGATGACCCAAAAGCTATGGGATGCAGCAAAAGCAGTTCTAAGAGGGAAGTTTATAGCAATAGAATCCTACCTAAAGAAACAAGAAACATCTCAAGTAAACAACCTAAATTTACACCTAAAGCAATCAGAGAAAGAAAAACAAAAAAATCCCAAAGTTAGCAGAAGGAAAGAAATGATAAAGATCAGATCAGAAATAAATGAAAAAGAAATGAAGGAAACAATAGCAAAGATCAATAAAACAAAAAGTTTGAGAAGATAAACTATTAGACAGACTCATCAAGAAAAAAACGGAGAAGACTCAAATCAACAGAATTAGAAATGAAAAAGGAGATGTAACAACTGAAACTGAAGAAATACAAAGGATCATGAGAGATTACTATAAGCAAGTATATGCCAATAAAGTGGACAAACTGGAAGAAATGGACAAATTCTTAGAAAAGCACAACCTTCTGAGACTGAACCAGGAAGAAATAGAAAATACAAACAGACCCAATCACAAGCACTGAAATTGAGACTCTGATTAAAAATCTTCCAACAATCAAAAGCCCAGGACCAGATGGCTTCACAGGCAAATTCTAGCAAACATTTTGAGAAGAGCTAACACCTATCCTTCTCAAACTCTTCCAAAATATAACAGAGGGAAGAACGCTCCCAAACTCATTCTACAAAATCACCATCTTCCTGATATCAAAAGCAGACAAAGATGTCACAAAGAAAGAAAACTACAGGCCAGTATCACTGATGAATATAGGTGCAAAAATCCTCAACATAATACTAGCAAACAGAATCCAACAGCACAGTAAAAGGATCATAAACCATGATCAAGTGAGGTTTACCCCAGGAATGCAAGAATTCTTCAATATATGCATATCAATCAATGTGATACACCATTTTAACAAACTGAAGGAGAAAAACCATATGATCATCTCAATAGATGCAGAAAAAGCTTTTGACAAAATTCAACACGCATTTTTTAAATGAACCATCCAGAAAGTAGGCATAGGGGGAACTTACCTCAAAATAATAAAGGCCATATATGACAAACCCACAGCCAACACCATTTTCAATGGTGAGACACTGAAACAATTTCCTCTAAGATCAGGAGGAAGCCCAGGTTTTCCACTTTCACCACTATCATTCAACATATTTGTGGAAGTTTTAGCCACAGAAATCAGAGAAGAAAAAGTAATAAAAGGAATCCAAATCAGAAAAGAAGTAAAGCTGTCACTGTTTGCAGAGGTCATGATAATGTACACAGAGAATCCTAACAATGCTACCAGAAAACTACTAGAGCTAATTAATTAATTTGCTAAAATAGCAGGGTACAAAATTAATACCCAGAAATCTCTTGCATTACTATACATTAATGATGAAAAAAACTGAAAGAGAAATTAAGGAAACACTCACATTTACCATTACAACAAAAAGAATAAAGTACTTAGGAATAAGCCTACATAAGGAGACAAAAGACCTGTATGCAGAAAAGTACATGACACTGATGAAAGAAATCGATGATGATACAAACAGATGGAAAGATATACCATGTTCTTAGACTGGAAGAATCAATATTGAGAAAATGACTACACCACCAAAAGCAATCCACAAATTCAGTTCAATACTTATCAAACTACCAGTGGCAATTTTCACAAAACTAGAACAAAAAAATTCACAATTTGAATGGAAACAAAAAATACCCTGAGCAGCCAAAGTAATATTGAGAAAAAAAATCAAAGCTGGAGGAATCAGGCTCCTGGACTTCAGGCTATACTACAAAGTTACAGTAATCAAGACAGTATGACACTGGCACAAAAACAGAAATATAGATCAATGGAACAGGAAAGAAAGCCAAGAGATAAACCCATGCACATATGGTCACTTTATTCTTGATAAAGGATGCCAGAATATACAATGGAGAAAGAGAGCCTCTTCAATAAGTGGTGCTGGGATAACTGGACAGCTACATGTAAAACAATGAAATTAGAACACGCCCTAACACCATACACAAAATTAAAGTCAAAATTGATTAAAGACCTAAATGTAAGGTCAGACACTATAAAATCTTAGAGGAAAACATAGGCAGAACACTGTATGACATAAATCACAGCAAGATCCTTTTAGACCCACCTCCTAGAGAAATAGAAATAAAAACAAAAATAAACAAATGGGACCTATTGAAACATAAAAGATTTTGCACAGCAGAGGAAAACATAAAGAAGATGAAAGACAACCCTCATAATGGGAGAAAATATTTGCAAATGAAGCAACTGACACAAAGGATTAATCTCCAACATTTACAAGCAGCTCATGCACCTCCATATCAAAAAAAAAAAAAACCATACAACCCAATCTAAAAATGGGCAGAAGACCTAAATAGACATTTCTCCAAAGAAAATGTACAAATTGCCAACACACATATGAAAGGATGCTCAACATCACTAATAATTACAGAAATGCAAATCATAACTACAATGAGGTGTCAACTCACACCAGTCAGAATGGCCATCATCAAAAAATCTACAAAAAATAAATCCTGGAGAGGGTGTGGAGAAAAGCGAACCCTCTTGCACTGTTGATACAGCCACTATGGAAAATAGTATGGAGGTTCCTTAAAAAACCAAAGATAAAACTACCATATGACTCAGCAATCCCACTACTGGGCATATACACTGAGAAAACAATAATTCAAAAATAGTAATGTATGTGGGCTCCCCTGGTGGCACAGTGGTTGAGAGTCCGTCTGCTGATGCAGGAGACATGGGTTCGTGCCCTGGTCCAGAAAGATCCCACATATCATGGAGTGGCTAGGCCTGTGAGCCTTGGTCACTGAGCCTGCACATCCAGAGCCTGTGCTCCACAATGGGAGAGGCCACAACAGTGAGAGGCCCACGTACCACCAAAAAAAATAATGTACCAGAATATTCATTGCAGCTCTATTTACAATATCCAGGACATGGAAGCCACCTAAGTGTCCATCTACAGATGAATACATAAAGAAGATATCACACATATACACAATGGAATATTACTCACCATAAAATGAAAGGAAATTGAGTTATATTTAGTGAGGTGGATGGACGTAGCATCTGTCATACAGAGTGAAGTAAGTCAGAAAGAGAAAACAAATACCATATGCGAACACATATATATGGAATGTAAAAAAAAAAAGTTTCTGAAGAACCTATGGCTAGGACATGAATAAAGATGTAGATGTAGAGAATGGACTTGAGGACAAGGGAAGGGGGAAGCATAAGCTGAGATGAAGTGAGAGAGCGGCATGGACAGATATACACTACCAAATATAAAATAGATAGCTAGTGGGAAACAGCCACATAGCACAGGGATATCAGCACATTGCTTTGTGGGCACCTAGAGGGGTAGGATATGGAGGGTGGGAGGGAGATACAAGAGAGAGGAGATATGGTGATATATGTATATGTATAGCTGGTTCACTTTGTTATAAAGCAGAAAATAGCACACCATTTTAAAGAAATTATACTCCAATAAAGATGTTAAAAACAACAAAAAAAGAAGACAATGGGATAATACTTGAAGCATTAAAGGTAAAGAATTTTGAATTTGCAGAGCACAGACTACAGATGCACAGGCTCAGCGGCCATGGCTCACGGGCCCAGCCACTCCACGCGCATGTGGGATCTTTCCAGACCGGGGCACGAACCTATGTCCACTGCATGGACAGGCGGACTCTCAACCACTGCACCACCAGGGAAGCCCTGAACATAGACATTTTTAAGCAATACAATATCCTTTAATTAAAAAAAAAAAACACACAAATCTGAGATATAAAATTTGTTTCTTTTAGAGCTTCTGGGAAGATGGCAAAAGAGTAAGACACGGAGATCACCTTCCTCCCCACAGCTACACCAGAAATACATCTACACGTGGAACAACTCCTACAGAACACCTACTGAATGCTGGCAGAAGACCTCAGACCTCCCAAAAGGCAAGAAACCTCGAATGTACCTGGGTAGGGCAAAAGAAAAATGAATAAACAGAGACAAAAGGATAGGGATGAGACCTGCACCACTGGGAGGGAGCTGTGAAGGAGGAAAGGTTTCCACACACTAGAAGCCCCTTCATGGGCGGAGACTGCAGGTGGCAGAGGGGGGAAGCTTCAGAGCTGTGGAGGAGAGCACAGCCACAGGGGTGCAGAGGGCAAAGTGGAGAGATTACCGCACAGAGGATTGGTGACAACCAGCACTCACCAGCCCGAGAGGCTTGTCTTCTCCCCCTCCGGGGCGGGCAGGGCTGGGAGCTGCAGCTCGGGCCTCGGTCAGAGCACAGGGAGAGGACTGGGGTTGGCGGCGTGAACACAGCCCACAGGGGATTAGTGCACCATGGCTAGCTGGGAGGGATTCCAGGGAAAAGTCTGGACCTCCCGAAGAGGCAAGAGAATTTTCTTCCCTCTTTGGTTCCTGGTGCGTGAGGAGAGGGGGTTAAGAACGCTGCTTAAAGGAGCTCCAGAGACGGGAACGAGCCGCGGTTCAAAGCGTGGACCACAGAGACAGGCATGAGATGCTAAGGCTGCTGCTGCTGCCACCAAGAAGCCTGTGAGTGAGCACAGGTCACTACCCACACACCCCTTCTGGGGAGCATGTGCAGCCTGCCACTGCTGGGGTCCCGGGATCCAGCGAAGACTCCCCTGGAAGAACGCACAGCGCGCCTCAGACTGGTGCAACATCACGCCAGCCTCTGCTGCCACAGGCTCACCCCACACTCTGTGCCCCTCCCTCCCCCCGGCCTGAGTGAGCCAGAGCCCCTGAATCAGAGGCTCTTTAACCCCATCCTGTCTGAGCGAAGAACAGATGCCTTCCGGCGACCTACATGCAGAGGCGGGACCAAATCCAAAGCTGAGCCCCTGGGAGCTGTGAGAAAAAAGAAGAGAAAGGGAAATCTCTCCCAGCAGCCTCAGAAGCAGTGGATTAAAGCTCCACAATCAACTTGATGTACCCTGCATCTGTGGAATACATGAGTAGACAATGAATCATCCCAAATTAAGGAGGTGGACTTTGAGAGCAAGATTTATGATTTTTTCCCCTTTTCCTCTTTTTGTAAGTGTGTATGTGTATGCTTCTGTGGGAGATATTGTCTGTTTAACTTTGTTTCCACCATTTACCAGAGGGCACTATCCGTCCGTTATTTTTTTTTCTTAATAATAATAATTATTATTATTTTATTTTAGTGACTTTAATATATTTTATCTTACTTTATTTTATTTCACTTTATCTTCTCTCTGCTTTTCCTTCCTTCCCTCCTTCCTTCCTTCGTTCCTCCCTCCCTCCCTCCCTTCCTTCTTTTTCTTTCTTTCTTTCTTTCTTTCTTTCTTTCTTTCTTTCTTTCTTTCTTTCTTCCTACTTCTACTAATGCTTTCTCTCTACTTTTTCTCCCTTTTATTCTGAGCCATGTGGATGAAAGGCTCTTGGTGCTGCAGGCAGGAGTAAGTGCTGTGTCTCTGAGGTGGAAGAACAAAATTCAGGACACTGCTCTGCAAGAAACCTCACCGCTCCACATAATATAAAATGGCGAAAATCTCCCAGAGATCTCCATCTCAACATCAGAACCCAGCTTAACTTAATGACCAGCAAGCTACAGTGCTGGACAACATATGCCAAACAACTAGCAAGAGAGGAACACAACTACACTCATTAGCAGAGAGGCTGCCTAAAATCATAATAAGTCCACAGACACCGCAAAACAAACAACCAGATGTGGACCTGTCCACCAGAAAGACAAGATCCAGCCTCATCCACCAGAACACAGGCACTAGTGCCCTCCAACAGGAAGCCTACACAACCCACTGAACCAACCTTAGCCACTGGGGACAGACACAAAAAATATCGGGAACTATGAACCTGCAGCCTGCAAAAATGTGATCCCAAGCACAGTAAGATAAGCAAAATGAGAAGGCAGAAAAACACACAGCAGATGAAGGAGCAAGATAAAAACATAAGCAAAAGAAGGCAGAAAAACACACAGCAGATGAAGGAGCAAGATAAAAACCCGCCAGACCTAACAAGTGAAGAGGAAATAGGCAGTCTACCTGAAAAAATAATTCAGAATAATGGCAGTAAGATGATCCAAAATCTTAGAAATAGAATAGACAAAATGCAATAAACATTTAACAAGGACCTAGAAGAACTAAAGATAAAACAAACAATGAAGAACAACACAATAAATGAAATGAAAAATACTCTAGACGGGATCAATAGCAAAATAACTGAGGCAGAAGAATGGATAAGTGAGCTGGAGGATAAAATAGTGGAAATAACTACTGCAGAGCAGTATAAAGAAAAAAGAATGAAAATAACTGAGGACAGTCTCAGAGACCTCTGGGACAACATGAAATGCACCAACTTTTAAATTATAGGGGTTCCAGAAGAAGAAGATAAAAAGAAAGGGACTGAGAAAATATTTGAAGAGATTATAGTTGAACACTTCCTTAATATGGGAAAGGAAATAGTTAATCAAGTCCAGGAAGCACAGAGAGTCCCATACAGGATAAATCCAAGGAGAAACATGCCAAGACACATATTAATCAAACTGTCAAAGAAAACATATTAAAAGCAGCAAGGGAAAAACAACAAATAACACATAAGGGAATCCCCATAAGGTTAACAGCTGATCTTTCAGCAGAAACTCTGCAAGCCAGAAAGGACTGGCAGGACATATTTAAAGTGATGAAGGAGAAAAACCTGCAACCAAGATTACTCTACTGAGCAAGGATCTCATTCAGATTTGATGGAGAAATTAAAACCTTTACAGACAAGTAGAAGCTGATAGAATTCAGCACCACCAAACCAGCTCTATAACAACTGCTAAAGGAAGGAACTTCTCTAGGCAAGAAACACAAGAGAAGGAAAAGACCTACAATAACAAACCCAAAACTATTAAGAAAATGGTAATAGGAACATACATATCTATAACTAACTTAAAAGTAAACGGACTAAATGCTCTCACCAAAAGACACAGATTGGCTGAATGGATACAAAAACAAGATCCAGATATTTGCCATATACAAGAGACCCACCTCAGACCTAGAGACATAAACAGACTGAAAGTAAGGGGATGGAAAAACATATTTCATGGAAATGGAAACCAAAAGAAAGCTAGAGTAGCAATTCTCATATCAGACAAAATATACTTTAAAATAAAGACTAATAAATAAGGAAACACAAGCTTTAAATGATACATTAAACAAGATGGACTTATTGATAATTATACAACATTCATTCTAAAAACAACAGAATACACATTTTTCTCAAGTGCTCATGGAACATGCTCCAGGATAGATCATATATTGGGTCACAAATCAAGCCTTGGTAAATTAAAAAAAAAGAAATTGTATTAAGTGTCTTTTCTGACCACAACACTATGAGACTAGATATCAATTACAGGAAAATATCTGTAAAAAATATAAACACATGGAGGCTACACAATTCATTACTTCAAAGTGATCACTGAAGAAATCAAAGGGGAAATCAAAAAATACCTAGAAAGAAATGACAATGGAGACACGATGAACCAAAATCTATGGGATGCAGCAAAAGCATTTCTAAGAGGGAAGTTTATAGCAATACAATCCTATCTTAAGAAACAGGAAACATCTCGAATAAATAACCTGACCTTGCAACTAAAGCAATTAGAGAAAGAAGAACAAAAACCCCCAAAGTTATCAAAGGAAAGATATCATAAAATCAGACCAGAAATAAATGAAAAAGAAATGAAAGAAAAGATAGCAAAGATCAATAAAACTAAAAGCTCATTCTTTGAGAAGATAAAAAAAATAGATAAACCATTAGCCACAATCATCAAGAAAAAAGGGGTGAAGATTCAAATCAATAGAATTAGAAATAAAAAATAAGTAACAATTGACACTGCAGAAATAAAAAACATCATGAGAGATTACTACAAGCAACTCTATGCCAATAAAATGGACAACTTGGAAGAAATGGACAAATTCTTAGAAATGCACAGCCTGCCAAGACTGAATCAGGAAGAAATAGAACATATGAACAGACCAATCACAAGCACTGAAATTGAAACAGTGATTTAAAATCTTCCAACAAACAAAAGCCCAGGACCAGATGGATTCACAAGCGAATTCTATCAAACATTTAGAGAAGAGCTAACACCTTTCCTTCTCAAACTCTTCCAAAATATAGCAGAGGGAGGAACACTCCCCAAATCATTCTATGAGGCCACCATCACCTTGATACCAAAACCAGACAAGGATGTCACAATGAAATAAAATTACAGGCCAATATAACTGATAAACATAGATACAAAATCCTCAACAAAATACTAGCAAACAGAATCCAACAGCACATTAAAAGGATCATACACCATAATCAAGTGGGGTTTATTCCAGGAATGCAAGGATTCTTCAATATATGCAAATCAATCAATGTGATACACCATATTAACAAATTGAAGGAGAAAAAACATATGATCAACTCAATATATGCAGAGAAATCTTTCAACACAATTCAACACACATTTATGATAAAAACCCTGCAGAAAGTAGGCATAGAAGGAACTTTCCTTAACATATTAAAGGCCATATATGACAAACTCACAGCAAACATCGTCCTCAATGGTGAATAACTGAAAGCATTTCCATTAAGATCAGGAACAAGACAAGGTTACCCACTCTCACCACTCTTATTCAACATAGTTTTGGAAGTTTTAGCCACAGCAATCAAAGAAGAAAAGGAAATAAAAGGAGTCCAAATCAGAAAAGAAGTAAATCTGTCACTGTTTGCAGATGACATGATGCTATACACAGAGAAACCTAAAGATGTTACCAGAAAACTACTAGAGCTAATCAATGAATTTGGTTAAGTAGCAGGATACATAATTAATTCACAGAAATCTCTGGCATTCCTATACATTAATGATGAAAAATCTGAAAGTGAAATTAAGAAAACACTCCCATTTACCATTGCAGCAAAAAGAATAAAGTATCTAGGTATAAACCTACCTAAGGAGACAAAAGACCTGTATGCAGAAAATTATAAGACACTGATGAAAGAAATTAAAAATGATACAAATAGATGGAGAGATATACCATGCTCTTGGATTGGAAAAGTCAACATTGTGAAAATGACTAAACTACCCTAAGCAATGTATAGATTAATTGCAATCCCTATCAAACTACCACTGGCATTCTACTCAGAACTAGAACGGATAATTTCACAATTTGTAGGGAAACACAAAAGACCCAGCAATCTTGAGAACAAAAAATGGAGCTGGAGGAATCAGGCTGCCTGACTTCAGACTATACTACAAAGCTACAGTAATCAAGATAGTATGGTACTGGCACAAAAACAGAAATATGGATCAATGGAACAGGGTAGAAAGCCCAGAGATAAACCCACGCACATATGGTCACCTTATCTTTCATAAGGGAGGCGGGAATGTACAGTGGAGAAAGGACTGCCTCTTCAATAAGTGGTGCTGGGAAAACTGGACAGATACATATAAAAGTATGAGATTAGAACACTCCTTAACACCATACACAAAAATAAGCTCAAAATGGAGTAAAGACCTAAATATAAGGCCAGAAACTATCAAACTCTTAGAGGACAGCATAGGCAGAACACTCTATGACATAAATCACAGCAAGATCCTTTCTGACCCACCTCCTAGAGATATGGAAATAAAAACAAAAATAAACAAATGGGACCTAATGAAACTTCAAAGCTTTTGCACAGCAAAGGAAACCATAAACAAGACCAAAAGACAACCCTTGGAATGGGAGAAAATATTTACCAATGAAGCAACTGGCAAAGGATTAATCTCCAAAATTTATAAGCAGCTCATGCAGCTCAAGAAAAAAAAAAAAAAATCCAGTCCAAAATGGCAGAAGACCTAAATAGACATTTCTCCAAAGAAGATATACAGACTGCCAACAAACACATGAAAGAATGCTCAACATCATTAATCATTAGAGAAATGCAAATCAAAACTACAATGAGATATCATCTCACACCAATCAGAATGGCCATCATCAAAAAATCTAGAAAGAGTAAATGCTGGAGAGGGTGTGGAGAAAAGGGAACCCTCTTGCACTTCTTGTGGGAATGTGATTTTGTACAGCCGCTATGGAGAACAGTATGGAGATTCCTTAAAAAATTAAAAATAGAACTACCAAATGACACAGCAATCCCACTACTGGGCATATACCCTGAGAAAACCAAAATTCAAAAAGTGTCATGTACCAACATGTGCATTGCAGCTCTACTTACAATAGCCCGGAGATGGAAACAACCTAAGTGTCTATCATTGGATTAATGGATAAAGAAGATGTGGGACATATATACAATGACATATTACTCAGCCATAAAAAGAAATGAAGTTGAGCTATTTGTAATGAGGTGGATAGACCTAGATTCTTTCATACAGAGTGAAGTAAGTCAGAAAGAGAAAGACAAATATCATATGCTAACACATATATATTGAATTTAAGAAAAAATGTCATGAATAACCTAGCGGTAAGACTGGAATAAAGACAGACCTACTAGAGAATGGACTTGAGAATATGGGGAGGGGAAAGGGTAAGTTGTGACAAAGTGAGAGAGAGGCATGGACATATATACACTACTAAACGTAAGGTAGATAACTAGTGGGAAGCAGCCACATAGCACAGGGAGATCATCTTGGTTCTTTGTGACCACTTGGAGGGGTGGGACAGGGAGGGTGGGAGGGAGGGAGATGCAAGAGAGAAGATATATGGGAACATATGTATATGTATAACTGATTCACTTTGTTATAAAGCAGAATCTAACACACCATTGTAAAGCAATTATACCCCAATAAAGATGTAAAAAAAAATCTTGCTTTTAAAAAAACATGTTTATTGCAGTATAATTGCTTTACAATGATGTGTTAGTTTCTGCTTTATAACAAAGTGAATCAGCTCTACATATATCCCCATATCTCCTCCCACTTCTATCTCCTTCCTGTCCTCCCTATATCACACCTCTAGGTGCAAAGCACGGAGCTGATCTCACTGTGCTATGTGGCTGCTTCTCACTAGCTATCTATTTTATATTTGGTGGTGTATATATGTCCAGAGCACTATCTCTCTTCAGCTCAGCTTATGCTTCCCCCCCCATGTCCTCAAGTCTATTCTCTGCCTGCATCTTTATTCCTGTCCTGCCCCTAGTTTCATCAGAACCTTTTTTTTTTTAATTCCATATATATGTGTTAGCATACGGTATTTGTTTTTCTCTTTCTGACTTACTTCACTCTGTATGACAGACTCTAGGTCCATCCACCTCACTACAAATTCCACTGTATATATGTGCCACATCTTCTTTATCCATTCTTCTCATGATGGACAATTAAGTTGCTTCCATGCCCTGGCTATTGTAAATAAAGCTGCAATGAACATTGTGGTATATGGCTCTTGTTCAATTATGTTTTTCTCAGGGTATATGCCCAGTAGTGGGATTGCTGGTTCATATGGTAGTTCTATTTTTAGTTTTTTAAGGAACCTCTATACTGTTCTCCATAGTGGCTGTATCAATTTACATTCCCACCAACAGTGCAATAGGGTTCCCTTTTCTCCACACTCTCTCTAGGTTTTATTGTTTATAGATTTTTTGATGATGGCCATTCTGACTAGTGTGTAGTGACACCTCATTGTAGTTATGACTTGCATTTCTGTAATGATTACTGATGTTAAGCATCCTTTCATGTGTTTGTTGGCAATCTATGTATCTTCTTTGGAGAAATGCCTATCTAGGTCTTCTGCCCATTTTTCCATCAGGTTTTTTTTTTTTTTTTTTTTTTTTTTTTATTGAGCTGCATGTGCTGCTTGTATATTTTGGAACTAAATCTTTTGTCAGTTGCTTCATTTGCAAATATTTTCTTCCTTTCTGAGAGTTGTCTTTTCATCTTGTTCATGGTTTCTTTTGCTATTTAAGAGCTTTTAAGTTTCATTAGGTCCAATTTGTTTATTTTTGTTTTTATTTCCATTTTTCTATGATGTGGGTCAAAAAGGATCTTGCTGTGATTTATGTCAGAGTGTTCTGTGTTTTCCTCCAAGAGTTTTATAGTGTCTGGCCTTATAATTAGGCTTTAATCCATTTAAAATTTATTTTTGTGTACAGTGTTAGGGAGTGTTCTAATTTCATTCTTTTACATGTAGCTGTCCAGTTATCCCAGCACCACTTATTGAAGAGGCTCTCTTTTCTCCATTGTATACTGTTGCTTCCTTTATCAAAGATAAGGTGACCATATGTGCGTGGGTTTATCTCTGGGCTTTCTACCCTGTTCCATTGATCCATATTTCTGTTTTTGTGCCAGTACCATGCTATCTTGATTACTGTAGCTTTGTAGTATTGTCTGAGGTCAGGGAGCCTGATTCCTCCAGTTCCATTTTACTTTCTCAAGATTGTTTTGGCTATTTGAGGTCTTTTATGTTTCCAACAAATTTTAGAATTATTTGTTCTAGTTCTGTGAAAAATGCCAGTGGTAGTTTGATGATTGCAATGAATCTATACATTGTTTTGGGTAGTTTAGTCATTTTCACAATGTTGATTTTTCCAATCCAAGAACATGGTCTATATCTCCATCTGTTTATATCATCTTTAATTTCTTTCATCAGTATCTTACAGTTTTCTGCATACAGTTCAATTGTCTCCTTAGGTAATTTTATTCCTAGGTATGTTATTCTTTTCCTTGCTATGGTATGGGATTGTTTCCTTAATTTCTCTTTCTGATATTTTGTTTTTAGTGTGTAGGAATGCAAGAGATTGCTGTGTATTAATTTTGTATCCTTAAAATTTACTAAATTCATTGAGTGCCTCTAGTAGTTTTCTGGTGACATCTTTAGGATTTTCTTTTTATAGAATCATGTCATCTGCAAATAGTGACAGTGTTATTTCTTCTTTTCTGATTTGGATTTCTTTTATTTATTTTTCTTCTCTGACTGATGTGGCTAAAACTTCCAAAACTATGTTGAATAATAGTAGTGAGAGTGGGATTCCTTCTCTATTCCTGATCTTAGTGGAAATGGTTTCATTTCTTCACCATTGAGAATGATGTTGGCTGTGGATTTGTCATATGTGGTCTTTATTATGTTGAGGTAATTTCCCTCTATGCCTACTTACTGTAAGGTTTTTATCATAAATGGGTGTTGAATTTTGTGGATAGCTTTTTCTGCATCTATTGAGATGACCATATTTCTTTTACCTTCCAATTTATTAATATAATGTATCAGGTTGATTGATTGGCATATATTGAAGAATCCTTGCATTCCTGGAATAAACATCACTTTAACATGGTGTATGATCCTTTTAATGCGCTGTTGGATTTTGTTTGCTAGTATTTGTTGAGGATTTTTGCATCTATGTTCATCAGTGATATTGGCTGTAGTGTTCCTTTTTTGTGACATCTTTGTCTGTTTTTTGTATCAGGATGATGGTGTTCTCATAGAATGAGTTTGGAAGTGTTCCTCCCTCTGCTATATTTTGGAAGAGTTTGAGAAGGATAGGTGTTAGCTATTCTCTAAATGTTACATAGAATTCACTGGTGAAGCCATCTGGTCCTGGGCTTTTGGTTGCTGGAAAATTTTTAGAGTCTCAGTTTCAGTTCTTGTGATTTGTCTGTTTATAGTTTCTATTTCTTCCTGGTTCAGTCTTAGAAGGTTGTCCTTTTCTAAGAATTTGTCCATTTCTTCCAGGTTGTCCATTTTATTGGTTTGTAGTTGCTTGTAGTAATCTCTCATGATCTTTTCTATTTCTGCAGTGTCGGTTGTTAATTCTCCATTTTCATTTCTAATTTTGTTGATTTGAGTCTTCTCCGTTTTTTTCTTGATGTGTCTGGCTAATGGTTTATCAATTGTTTTTATCTTTCCAAAGGACCAGCTTTTATTTTTATTGATCTTTACTATCATTTTCTTCATTTCTTTTTGAGTTGTTTCTGATCTGAGCATCATGATTTCTTTCCTTTTGCTCACTTTGGGATTTTTTTGTTCTTCTTTCTCTAATTCTTTTACGTGTAAGGTTAGGTTTTTTATTTGAGATGTTTCTTGTTTCTTGAGGCAGGATTATATTGCTATAAACTTCCCTCCTAGAACTGCTTTTGCTGTATCTCATAGGTACTGAGTCCTTGTGTTTTCATTGTCATTTGTTTCTAGGTGTTTTTGATTTCCTCTTTGATTTCTTCAGTGATCTCTTGCTTCTTTAGTAGCATGTTGTTTAGCCTCCATGTGTGTACATTTTTTACAGTTTTTTCCCTGTAACTGATATCTACCTTCATAGAATTGTGATCTGAAAAGATATTTGATAAAATTTCAATTTTCTTTTATTTACCAAGACTTAATTTGTAAGCCAAGATATGATCCGTCCTGGAGAATGTTCCATGAGCACTTGAGAAGAAAGTGTATTCATTTGTTTTTGGATGGATTGTCCTATAAATATTAATTAAGTCCATCTTGTTTAATGTGTAATTTAAAGATTTTTTTCCTTATTTATTTTGATTTTGGGTGATCTGTCCATTGGTGAGAGTAGGGTGTTAAAGTCCCCTGCTATTATTGTGTTACCGTTTGTTTCCCTTGTTATGGCTGTTAGCATTTGCTTTATGTATTGAGGTGTTTCTATGTTGGGTGCATAAATATTACAATTGTTATATCTTCTTCTTGGATTGAACCTTGATCATTATGTAGTGTCCTTGTCTCTTGTAATAGTCTTTATTTTAAAGTTTATTTTGTCTGTTATGAGAATTGGTACTCCAGCTTTCTTTTTTTTAATTTATTACTTAATTAATTTTTATTTTTGGCTGTGTTGGGTCTTCATATCTGTGTGAGGGATTTCTCTATTTGCAGCGAGTGGGGGCCACTCTTCATCATGGTGCATGGACTGCTCACTATCGTGACCTCTCTTGTTGCAGAGCACAGGCTCCAGACACACATGCTCAGTAGTTATGGTTCATGGGCCCAGTTGCTCCACGGCATGTGGGATTTTCCCAGACCAGGGCTCAAACAGGCAGACTCTCAACCACTGCAGCACCAGGGAAGCCCTACTGCAGCTTTCTTTTGATTTCCATTTACATGGAATATCATTTTCCATCCTCTCACTTTCAGTCTGTATGTGTACCTAAGTCTGAAGTGGGTCTTTTGTAGACAGCATATATAATGGTTTTGTTTTTGTTTCTATTCAGCTAGTCTATGTGTTTTGGTTGGTGCATTTAATCCATTTACATTTAAGGTAATTATTGATATGTGTGTTCCTATTACTTTTTTCTTAATTGTTTTGGGTTTGTTTTTGTAGGTCTTATTCTTTTCTTGTTTCTCCTGCCTAGAGAAGCTCCTTTAGCATTTGTTGTAAAGCTGGTTTTGTGGTGCTGAATCCTCTTAGCTTTTGCTTGTCTGTAAAGGTTTTAATTTCTCTATCAAATCTGAATGATATCCTTGCTGGCTAGAGTTATCTTGGTTGTAGGTTCACTTTAAATATCACTTTAAATATGTCCTGCCACTTCCTTCTGGATTGCAGAGTTTCTGCTGAAAAATCAGCTGTTAACATTATAGAGATACCCTTGTATGTTATTTGTTGATTTTCCTTTGCTTCTTTTAATATTTTTTCTTTGTATTTAGTTTTTTTTTTTTTGTTTTTTTTCAGTACGCAGGCCTCTCACTGCTGTGGCCTCTCCCGTTGCGGAGCACAGGCTCCGGACGCGCAGGCTCAGCGGCCATGGCTCACGGGCCCAGCCGCTCCGCGGCATGTGGGATCTTCCCGGACCGGGGCACGAACCCGCGTCCCCTGCATCGGCAGGCGGGCTCTCAACCACCGCGCCACCAGGGAAGCCCTGTATTTAGTTTTTGATAGTTTGATTAATGTATGTCTTGGTGTGTTTCTCCTTACATTTATCCTATATGGTACTCTCTGTACTTTCTGGACTCGATTGACTATTTCCTTTCCCATATTAGGGAAGTTTTCAACTATAATTTCTTCAAATATTTTCTCAGTCCCTTTGTTTTTCTGTTCATTTTCTGGGACCCCTATAATTTGAATGTTGATACTTTTTAATGTTGTTGCAGAGGTCTCTGAGATTGTCCTCAATTCTTTTCATTCTTTTTTCTTTATTCTGCTCTGTTGTAGTTATTTTCACTATTTTATCTTCCAGGTCACTTAACCATTCTTCTGCATCAGTTATTCTGCTATTGATTCTTTCTAGAGAATTTTTAATTTCATTTATTGTGTTGTTCATTATTTTTTTATTTGCTTTTTAGTTCCTCTAGGTTCGTGTTAAACATTTTATGTGTTTTCTCCATTCTATTTCCAAGATTTTGGATCATCTTTACTGTCATTACTCTGAATTCTTTTTCAGGTAGACTACATATTTCCTCTTCATTTGTTTGTTCTGGTTGTTTTTTACCTTGCTCTTTCATCTGCTGTGTGTTTCTCTGTCTTCTCATTTTGCTTAACTTCCTTTGTTTGGGATCTCCTTTTCTCATGCTGCAGGTTTGTAGTTCCCATTGTTTTTGGTGTCTGCCCCTCATGGCTATGGTTGGTTCAGTGGGTTGTGTATGCTTCCTAGTGGAGGGGACTGGTGCCTGTGTTCTGGTGGATGAGCCTGGATCTTGTGTTTCTGGTGGACAGGACCACAGTTGGTCATGTTTTTTGGGGTGTCTGTGGTCTGATTATGATTTTAGGCAGCATCTCTGCTAATGGGTGGGGTAGTGTTCCTGTGTTGCTAGTTGTTTGGCATAGGGTGTCCAGCACTGTAGCTTGCTGATCCTTGAGTGTAGCTGGATCTTAGTGTTGAGATGGAAATCTCTGGGAGAGCCCTTGTCAATTGATATTATGTGGGGCTGGGAGGTTTCTGGTGGTCCAAAGTCCCGAACTTGGCTCTCCCACCTCAGAGGCTCAAGCCTGACACCCAGCCAGGGAACCAAGACACTGTCAGCCACATGGCAATGTACTTGGGGAGTTTCTTTCCTTTTGGGAAATCTGAGGTTTTCTGCCAATGGTCAGTAAGTGTTCTGTAGGAGTTGTTCCACTTGTAGATTATTTTTGATATATTTGTGGAGAGAAAGGTGATCTCCATATCTTACTACTCTGCCATCTTGAAGTTCTGAATCTACAGAATCTTAAGTGAAGTTTTCTACACTATATTAGGTAAAAATCTTATGTCAGTAGGAGTTCCAGACACAAAGGTTGATAGATAAAGGGGAAATCCTCATGGAAATATAAAGTATGTTTTATTTGTTTGTATTTTTTGTTTTTAAACTAAGCAACTAGATAAGTAAAAAGGCATAAAGTTATCCATCTTATTTCTAAAAGTATTGTGTCAGTTAGGAATACTTTTAATTCTCTGAAAGATAATTATAAACTTTGATATAAACTTTATAGGATAAATGGTAAATGCACCATATATTTTTAAAAACGTTATAACCCTTGGTAATATAAAAAAAGATTGAAATCACATTACCATGCCATATACAGAGAAATGTATTACCTGAAGAAGTGAAGATCAATCCAAATATTTATATTAATTTGGAGCTAAATGTTGATTAATTTATTTTTGGTTGGTTGACTGATTCAATACATAAACTATTTTATATGTTATACTCCTCAGAGTAAAAAAATGCATATGACATAACTCATTCCCTCCAGGATTGAAAAGTGGTTGAGGAGACATATGCATATAAACAATATTTTTAAGTCAGGATAATTTTTCTTTTAATTTCTTTAGAATGCTTGAGGAGAATAAAAGAAGTAAAATAACCAAATGAGAGAATGAGAATATAAAGAAATAACTTTAAGTACATTTATACAGAAGAAGTGCTATTGAACTGGCTCTTGAAAGATGTGCTGGTACCAATGTGTTCTTGTTGTCTATTGCTTGCATTGAATTATGAAGAACTTAGTATATTAAAGTAATAATTATCATATTATTACATCTCACACTTCTGGAAGATGCTGGTTTCAGCTAGGCAATATTATGTAGGCGTCTCTAATGAGTTCATATTCAGATGGTGGCTGAGGCTGGAGTTACACTGAATTTTAACTCACTCAGGTGAATGCTAGTTGACTGCAGATTGACTGAGATGAAAGCTGGGGTTTCCAGTCAAAACCAAAACCAAAACCAAAAAACTATATAAGGCCTTTTCATATTGTATAGCTTTCATCATATTATGATGACTTGTTTCCAGGAGTCAGCATCCCCAGGAACAAAGCTGACATCTGTAGCATTTGTAAGATTTAGCCTCACATGCCACTTACTATCATTTTCACTATATTCCATTGATTATGTCTATAACAAAGGACTGCTCAGGGTTAAGGTGAGGGCTTTGTAAAAAGAACATGTGGGGTGGAACATATTGT
Source organism: Lipotes vexillifer (assembly GCF_000442215.2). Lineage (NCBI taxonomy): Eukaryota > Metazoa > Chordata > Mammalia > Artiodactyla > Lipotidae > Lipotes > Lipotes vexillifer. The sequence goes on from NW_006787679.1 coordinate 3,086,427, forward strand.
GGTGAACATGTTTGGAAAACACAATCTGTCACATCTTATTGAATGTATGAATGAACAAAAGAAAGAAAAACAAGACATTTCTATCAAATTAGCAGTATGTGGAAAACATCATGGTTATCTTTTCACCATTCATTGCCTCTTTTCTCTTAGCTCCCATCCTGGTTCCAGGGGCATAGTATAGCCTAGCTCACCTGAGGCAATCAAAAAATGCCCATCTCCCTGGCTAAAGTGATTGCTTTAGGATAGGGTGCATGCCCCAATTTGCCACATGTGGAAGAACTTTAGGACCAATTTCATAATTAAAAAACATACTTCTTTTTCTCAAATATGGAAGAAGTTTTGTATATTCTAACATCTATTTTAAGTTATCTTAAATTTATGAATAGAACATGCACTAAAATACAATTGTAAATATAAGAGGCAGAGATGAGAAGAAATTAGGATTTTACTACATTATTTAGTCACAGTAATGAGCAAACCATGACGTCTACTCTTGGACTTCCATGCATGTGAGTTAATAATTTACATATTACTTAAACCAGTATGAATGACGTTTTCTAGTAACTTAAACATAACACAGTAAGTGTCTTACACTGCACTGCAGACAAAATTATATAATTAATTAATTTGTAATAAGGAGAGGAAAATTGATCTGATATTTATTTTAGAGAAATTAAGTTAGGAACAAAATGGAACATGTATTTATGAGATGGCTATACTGGTTCAAGCAGGTAATAATGGAGAAAGTTCATCTTAAGAGAGCTGAGATGGAGAAGACATGTCAAACAGGAGACACATTAAGGAGGTATATTTGATTATAAAAATCCTAGAATTCTGTTTAAAGTGACTGGCTAGATGGTGCTATAATTCGAAGAGATATGAAACACAGGAAGAAAAGCTGGATTCAGGATGAAATATGGTCCTAGTCCAGTACTTGTATACAAAGAATTTTTTTCAGATCTCTGATTATACTTTCTTGTGTTTATTTAAAAACAAATATTTTAAAAGCTCTCCTTCTGTGGTCTTTATAATATAGAGAACCTGACTTGAGTTCAGAGAAGGGGAGAATACAAGCAAAGAACAAGACACAGACCTTGTCTTTGAAGTAGTTTTAGAAAGTTTCGAAGTTTAGAAGTTTAAAATTCTAATATGTGTATCGATTTTACTTTGTGTTTTAATATATTTTACAAAAATAATAGTGGAATTTAGGGTAGAATGATTTCTGTTATTTCTTCTCAAGTTTTATCTTATCTTTATCTCAATACTTCAGCATCACTCGTCATTTTTATGCATTATAGAGAACTGATGTGGGCAAATAATTAATACATCTCCATGCTCCCCCTTATAAATGAGCATTATTTAATTAGTGCTTGCTAACTAAAATCACATATAAGCATAAATAAATTTTCTGAAAGCTTCCTATTGCTGAGGAGAGGCCAGGGATTTCAGGCAATTATTTTCTGGGTCATGCACTGTGGAAGATTATGTTGCCCTCCAATGTATTTTAACAATTTCCTGACTGGTGAACTATAATACTGAATGAAGTGTGCCTAGAGATTAATAGTGTGGGTTTGCTTTTATTGCTGTTATTTTCCCTGCTGGATAGAAACTAAATATCATCTTCCCAGGTGATATATAGGTCCCAGCCAGGCAATGCCCACTAAGTCTTAGATGTAACTTCTAAATTTCATGGACATATTTGGCACAAGTTAAAATATTGTGATAAATTGAATTACCTTATCTACCTGAATAAAATGGATTAAGAGGCTCTGCTATGATTACATTGTGCCTACATCTCTTCTCACTCAAGTAATTTCTAAGAAATTCTCCTAAAGTGTCATTTGAGATTTAATTTGGTTCTGGAATACAGACATTATGATTTTTTCTCCCAATAAAAATGGGGACAACAGAGCAAAAATATTTTACAACCACTACCAAGGTTTAGGTATGCTACCTTTTAGATTAATGCAAAAATTATAATACAGTAATATAATTTAGATCCAAAGTCTGGAAAGAAACAATTTCAAAGTCACTTTTTTTTACCCCTTGTAACATCAGAGAGAATTATGACTAAAAAGGAAGAAACTGATATCCTGTTTCTCAAAGTTTCTAGAACGTATTGTTTTGATTAAATTGATGATAGGTATCTTAAGGAACAATACTGCATTACAGTCTTTACACATATGTTTTAAGAAACAACTATCCTTTTATATTTATTCCCTCTGGGTCACTTTTATCCTCTCCAATCATGGCAAATATATAAAAAGCAATCATCTTATTTTTCAAATATTTTCTTTATGAGGTTTTAATTTCTATCTGATACTGGCTGGTATTAATGCTGAATGTACATGAAGATGATTTACTCCCTCATATGACCTCTTCAGCAAGCTAACCCCAATTGCTGCCATTGTTATCAAGTCTATTACAGAAGGCCAAAGTGTTCATCTCACCAGACACAGTTTTAAGAAAATAGACCCCTTCAGGTGTCTTTGAAAAACTTGAAAGAAAACTGTACATGCAATTCTGTATCTTAGTTTTGGCTCACAGCTGAAGGTAGCACCATTGTTGTTAAACTGATTGAGGTGGCCTGGGTGGCAGCAAAGAACAAGAAGCCAAACAACAGAGAGTTCTCTGAAATTTAATCTAGTTCTTGGTGCCCAAGGAGAAATCCCATCAAAATTTAGAGGACTGCAGTTCAAAAGACCCTTTATTTGATCTCAGTCAATACATGATTTTAAAATGCTATCTTTAGAAGTACTGTATTAAATAAGAGAACTTCTCCACAGATAAGAAACAACTGAAATCACTGAAGAGAATGTAACATGACATTGTAGATTTTCTCTGTTGATTATGTTTGAATTAATGAATTAATTTAGGATTCCATCTTAAGAGAGGTTTAGTTCATTATATTTTTAGTTTAATCATAATAAGCAAGATATTTTCTACATCATTTCTTTATGTCTCCATTTCCCACTTATTTTATCACCACCTTAACACATATCCTTCCCTTTGGCTTGTTTTTTTAATATCAATTTAAAATCACAATTACTGACATTAAGCTATGCAGCTCCTTCAGTGATGTTTTTCCTTTTTCATTCAGCCCTTAGTTTTAAATTATGTCCATGGAGTTTTGTGAACATTCAGATTCATACAACTATATGGTTGCACATAGTAGAAACCAACATTGCCACCTAGTCTACCATAAACAACTGCTCCAGATATCTTTGCATATGTACAACTTATGAAGCTATGTGAACATTTCTTCAGGATATTATACAAGAGTAAAGTTACTAGAGTAGATACAAATACAGATATTTCCAAATTACTTTCCTTAATGACTACAGTGTCCTGTATATATTCATATAGTCTCTGTTAAATATGTATTTACATAAGACTGAGGTTTTTAGTGGACCTGAAATTGACGTGTTTAAATAAAATGATAAATAATATATTATATTAAATATCTTCAGTTATAAACTAGGTGCTGGCTTAAAGATATCACATGGTAGCTTACTAATGTTGAAACTCAAGTGAACTATTTTTAATATGTTCATTATATATATATATATATATGATAAAATACACACACATTCATATCAAATGCATGAAAAGTCAGAAAAAATATAAATTTTACATGTGAAATTTGATGGAAAGTCCTACCTAGGAGTACATATACATGTATGTGTATACACACACACATACACACACACACACAAACACACACAAACATATATATATATATATATATATATATATATATATATATATATATACACACACACATACCACCATCCATTCATCTGTTGATAGACATTTATGTTGCTTCCATGTCTTAGCTATTGTAAATAGTGATGCTATGAACATTGGGGTACATGTATCTTTTCAAATTAGAGTTTTCATCTTTTCTGGATATATGTCCAGGAGTGGAATTGCTGCATCATATGGGTAACACTCATGACTTCTTAATTAAACCAGTGTGAACTGCTGGCCTTCTTTGTTTCAGACACTCTTATTTATTTTTTTAAAATTTTTACATTTGTGTGTATATATATATATGTTTCAAAGTGACTGATTCCATCAAATTTCATTTATAAAATAAGACATTTTTTGAAACTAGCAATCATTGGAAATAAATATGCTTTTATCCTAAAAATAAAATTTAAAAAAATATTTCTGTAAATTAATTGAACATAATTATTAATAATTTTGCCAGAGTAAAATGATGCTATACACAAAATTCAGAAAGAGCTCTATAGAAACAATATGGGGTACTTTTACTATAATTTCAAATACATCTTTTTAAATTGAGGTATATTTGGTTTACAGTGTTGTGTTAGTTTCTGGCATACAGCAAAATGATTTATATATATATATAAATTTTTTTCATATTCTTTTCCATTATGGTTAATTATAAGATATTGAATATATTTCCCTGTGATATAGAGTAGGACTTTGTTGATTTTATATATAATAGTTTGTATGTCCTAATCTTAAACTCCTAATTTATTCCTCCCCCACACCCTTGCCTCTTTGGTAAGCATACATTTGTTTTCTATGTCTTTGATTCTGTTTCTGTTTGTAAACTAGTACATTTGTATCATATTTTAGATTCCACATATAAGTGATATCATATGAAAATTGTATTTCTCTTCTGGTTTACTTCACTTAATATGATAATTTCTAGGCCCATCCATGTTATATATCATGCTTATCCATCTATATCTGTCTATCTATCTATATGGATGGATATATATATATATATATACACCACATATTTATTCATTCATCTCTTGATGGACATTTAGGTTGCTTCAATGTCTTGGCTACTGTAAATAATGTTGCTACGATATTGAGGTGTATGTGTCTTTTTTTTTTTCTTTTTGCGGTACACAGGTCTCTCACTGTTGTGGCCTCTGCCGTTGTGAGGCACAGGCTCCAGACGCGCAGGCTCAGTGGCCATGGCTCACGGGCCCAGCTGCTCCGTGGCATGTGGGATCCTCCCATACCGGGGAATGAAACTGTTTCCCTTGCATTGGCAGGCAGACTCTCAACCACTGTGCCACCAGGGAAACCCAGAGGTGCATGTGTCTTTTTGAAGTATGGTTTCCTCAGGATATATATGCTCAGGAGTGGGATTGCTGTATCATATGATAAGTCTATTGTTTTTAATAAGTCTAGTTTTTTAAGGAACCTCCATGCTGTTTTCCATATTGACTAGAATTGCAAATACATATCATATCCAGAGGGACACTGATAAGAAATTAATACAACTTTGAAAATAGAGGATTTTTGATTAACAGATATGTCTTCAGGCTTCCCTCATGGCGTAGTGGTTGAGAGTCTGCCTGCCGATGCAGGGGACATGGGTTCGTGCCCTGGTGCGGGAGGATCCCACATGCTGTGGAGTGGCTGGGCCCATGAGCCATGGCCGCTGGACCTGCGCTTCCAGAGCCTGTGCTCCACAGCGGGAGAGGCCACAACGGTGAGGCCTGCGTACCACAAAAAAAAAAAAAAAAATTGTCTTCTCTCTGTCAATCCTTCTTTGAATTGTTCAAATGTAAATGTAAGCAAAATTTATTTCTATAGTAATTTTGTTTTAAACTGGCAAGTGTAATATGAAAAGCAGAAAATAATTCAAGTCTTACATTTATTAATTTTTCTTTGCAAATAGGTTGAGTATTATATATCAACTTAAGAATGCTCCCTGGGTTATTTTCTAGTGGATTTATAGTACCAAGGATAGATTGATCACATGCATAATCTAATAAAGTTATTTTAAAAGAAAGGCTTTAATTCAGATTTGTCACATGATAAAGTGCCAGGCAGAAAGATTAAGAATTGTTCCATTATATGATTTTAAAAGAAAATTTATAGATTATTTCAAATGATAGGAAACTAAGAATAAATATTAAAGTAAAAAGAAATACTTTCCAACCTTAATTTTCTACAAGATTTTTAAACGTCAAAATAATTATTTTTTCAGTAATAATATCATCATGATATAGAATATTGAAGGAAGCAAACATTCAAGCAAAATCACTCATAAAACCACTACACAAACAGAATTACTGTAACAGGGTGATTAGTGGGTATAATATGATCCACTGAGTTTTTCACTATTCTTGGACATTTGGATTTTTTTCTACATATTTTCAATTACAAAAAAACGTAAATCAAAACATCTTCTTTATTTAAAGTATGTTTTTTCCATGTCACATTGTATAAATTATTATTAAATTTCAATTTATTATACAAAACAGTTGTCTCAGTATGCTTAGATGTTATAACTAAATGCCGTATACTGGTGGCTTATAAGCAACAACAACAAAAATTTGTTACTCTTCTGGACGCTAGGAACTCCAAGATCAAGGTGCCAACAGATTCAATATCTGGTGAAGTCTTATTTCCTGGTTTATAGACAGCAGTCTTCTTGTCGTAACTTCATATGGCAGTCTCTTTTATAAGGACACTAATCACATTCATGAGGGTTCCACCTTATTACCTAATCACTTCCTAAAAGCTTCATTTCCTAATACCATCACTTTGAGGATTAGGCTATAATATACAAATTTTGAGAAGACACAAGCATTCAGTCTAAATGATATAAATTATTTAAGGTTTTAAGTTATATTACTAACAAAATTTCAAACAAAATTATTTGTATTTACAATGTCAATAGGAATATACATGTAAAGTATGTTTTATTACATTTTTTGCAAAACTGAATATTTAGTTTAAAAGCTACAGTTAGCTACACTTGTACATATTTACTTTGCACCCTCAATATTTTTACCAATTATATTGTTTATTTTATCTGTTGTTTGTCTAGTAATTTTCAATACTGTGTTCTTTGATTATTTTTATCTTATAGTTAAATTACTACTCTATTTTGTAATAAATTACTATAATTATGTAAAAATAATACAAAATATAACAATTTTTTACATTTCATAGTTCAGCTTTAATTTATTTTATTCTGAAAACATATTAATGTCAGTGTTTCTAAATTTAAAACATAATTATGGTATTTTTGCTTATGAAAACATTTATTACAATAATATTCACCCTACATAAATAAAGAAGATATATTATTTCTATAGTTTTCCACCAATATTATCTCCATCACCAATGTGATATCTGGCTTGAAATAAAACATTTTATGTTACCTTCACATCTGGAAATAAATGTTTAAGAATTGTGTGTTGTCTGATCATACACAATTTCTTTCATATGATTAAAAAATCCAGGTAAAAGCACTCCTTTCACTGGTAACCGTATTTGCAAATATGCCTTATTTGTATTTCCTTGCTTACGTCAAGTTAATTTTAAGAGTACAGGCCAACATAGTGAAGGGAGAGAGAATTAGGTACCTTGAGCTGCAAATAGCTTTTAAAGTTCAGAAAATACCTGAAATCTCTAATCAAAATTTGTTGATCATCCAGAATCATAACTTTTCTTTCTTAAAACTATTGTATTTTAAAAATAACTAAAAGACCATTTATTCAACAAATATGTATTGCATATCTACTATACGAGAGTTAAAACAAAGAAGAAAGACAAGTAGTGTTTCTCATAGAATTTACATCTTAATTAGAGAGATATAAAATAATTATAGAAAGTGAAATGATAGTGAAGTGGTATGTATGCATCAAGGAGGTACAGAGAACTATTTTATATAATGTGTTTACTGAAGGTCTGTCTAAGGAGATGACATTTGAACAAGCTATTGTAAAGTTTATAATTTAGAATATTACTTAAACAAATAACAGATTTTCAAAAAGTAACGTAAACTCAAACGCAGTTGAGAGAAAACACAAAGAACAGGCAAGCATTACTGGATTCAACATATAGGGGATTTAAAGTAAAAAATCACTAAAGATGAGAGGAGAGAGTATTTAATACAAGTAACTGGTAGCAGCACAAAGCACATGTTGATGAGATGTCAGAATTGTCACATACAGTTTTATGCAGATAATGATGTTTATGTGAAGCACAGCGCTAAATGTTGCCATCCGTAATGTGGCTGGCATCTTGATCATAGATAACATATGCCACAGCCTTTTCAGAGAATCTCTGGGGGAACAAAATAAGGGGTGATTATAAATTTTTTCTTGGATCAGCTCTAAAGAGTGGGAGAGAGAAAAAAGTCATGAAAACAGGGGTCATTCACTTCTGTTAGGTATAGAAGTCTATACCAGAAATCATGAAGTTCCTCCACTTACCAATTGTGACAGAGAAAAACATATTCAGGTATCTATTATGACCTACTTTAGTGTATTTTTTTATTATTACAGAAAGAATGGTCTCATCAGCGTGTTTATAATCACACATCGTCTGTTCCCTTACAGATGTTATTTCACACCATCTTATAAAAATAACTTATAAGCATTTTTCAAGACTTGTTCATTTTAAATAAGCCTCATAAATTCTGCCTGAATAACTCACCTAGCTGTTGCCCTATCTTTTCTCTGTCTCTTTACACAGTTTCCTGGAAATAATAGGATTAACTCCCAATATCAGCTATCTTATCTTCTAATATTTCTCCAATGTCTTATTTCTACATTGACTAATTTCTAGAAGAAAAAATATTAGTTTAAAGAATTTAACTGACCATCATATTCTGTTAGCAAACTTTCCTTCTATGAATATTAAAAGTACTCAAAGTGTTAAATGCCTATTTTCTTGTTCTATTGACCTTAAGCTAATTGAGGAATGAATCTTACACAACTTAGTGTTTCTACTACTAAACCAAGAATATACATATAAGGGGAGACACATAAATATTTGTGGTATGACACATTGCTTGAATAAATGAATGAATGGATGAATGTTAATTGGTTAAATGTTAGCTATATAAATTAACTTTGTTTTTTATATTAAAGACTATCTTGATTCTTGGATACAGGGTAAAGTATTTAGGGGTGAAGTGTCATGATGTCTACAACTAAATTCTGAAATATAGTTGACATACAATATTATATTACTTTCAAGTGTACCTCTAATGATTTAACATTTGCATATGTTATAAACTGGTTACCATGATAAATGTAGTAACCTTCTGTCTCTATACAAAGTTATTACAATAATGTTCATAATATTCCTCATTCAGTATATTACAGCCTCACGGCTAATCTATAGCTAGAAGTTTATACCTCTTAATCCTTTTACTTATTTTATCCCCACCACAGTCCACTCTGGAAAATACTCCTTTCTGCTCTGTATCTAAGAGATTGTTTTCATTTTGTATTATTTGTTGTTGTTTAGATTCCACATATAAGTGAGGTCATAACATAATTGTCTTTTTCTGTTCAACTTATTTCACTTAGCATAATATCTTCTAGAAACATCCATTTTGTCACACCATATCTTTATTATTCATTCATCTATCAATGGAAACTTAAGTTGCTCATATATCTTGGCTATTGTAAAAATACTTCAATGTACATTAGTGTGCATATATCTTTTTGAATTTTTTTCCTGTTTATTTCAGGGAAATACTCACAGTGAAATTTCTGGATTATATGACACTTCTCCTTTTAATTTTTTGAGGATCCTTCATATTTTTTTCCACATTAACTGCACAACTGATAATCCTAAGAGTACACAAGTGTTCCCTTGTATCCACATCCTCTCCAACACTTGATGTTTGTTGTATTTTTTTTATAATAGTCATTCTGACAGATGTGGGTTGGTATCTCATCTTGGTTTGATTTGCATTTCCCTGATGATTAGTGATTTTGAGCATCTCTTGATGTGTCTGTTGGCCATCTGTATGTCTTCTTTGGAAAAATTTCTATTCGGATTATCTTCCTATACTTTAATTGAGTTGTTTGCTTTTTGGATTTCAGTAATATGTGTTTTTTACAATATTTTGGATAGTAACCCCTTAACAGATATATCATTAGCAAAAATCTCTCCTCTTCAGTAAGCTGCCTTTTCATTTACTTGATAGTTTCATTCATTGTGCAAAATCCTTTTAGTTTGATGTAATCCCATTTGTTTACTTTGCTTTTGTATCACTTGACTAAAGAGACATATCCAAAAACAAAACCAAAGCTAAACAAACCATTGCTAAGGCCAATGTCAAAGATCAGGTCTATGTTTTATTCTAGGAGTTTTATGGTTTCAGGTCTTACATTTAAGCCTTTAATCCATTTTGAATTTATTTTTGTGTATAGTGTGAAAAAGTAGTTCAGTTTAAATTTTTGCATGTAGCTGTCCAGTTTTATTGAAGAGGCTGTCTTTTCCCCATTGTGTATTCTTGATTCCTTTGTTGTAGATTATTGATCATATAAGTGTGGGTTTATTTCTGGGCTCTCTATTCTGTTCCATTAATCCATGTGTCTGCTTTAGTGCCAGGACCATGCTGATTACTGTAGTGTCCTAGTTTTAGTATAGTTTGAAATCAGAGAGCATGATACATCAAGTTCTGTTCTCCTTTCTCAGGAGTGTTTTGGCTATTCAGAGTCTTTTATGTTCCCATATAAATTTGGAATTAATTGTTTTGGTTCTGTGAAAAATGATTTTGGTGTTTTGATAGCATTTGCACTGAATCTGTAGGTTGCCTTTTGTAGTATGGTCATTTTAGCAATTTAATTCTTCCAATCCATGAACACAGTACATCTATCCATTTACTTGTGTTGTCTTAAATTTCTTTCATCAATATCATATAATTTTCAGAGTATAAGACTTTTACTCCCTTGGTTGGATTAATTCTTAGTTATTTTATTCTATCTGATGCAGTTGTAAATGGGATTTTATTAATTTCTCTTTCTAGAGTTTGTTGTTAGAGTATAGACTCTCAACTGATTTTTATATATGAATTTTGTATCCTATAACTTTACTGGATTCATTAATTAGGAATGGCTTCTTTGTAGCATTTTTAAGATGTTCTATATATATTTTCATGTCATCTGCAAAGAGTGACCATTTTACTTCTTCCTTTCCAACTTGAATTCCTTTTATTTATCTTTTTATGACTCAGTAGCTAGGACTTTCAATGTTATGTCGAATAAAAGTGTCAACAGTGGGCATCCTTGTCTTGTTCTTAATCTCAGATGACATGCTTTCAGCTTTTCAAGCAAAGTGTGATGTTGGCTATGTGTTTGTTATATATGACCTTTATTTGTTTGAGTTATGTTTCCTCTATGCCCATTTTGTTGAAAGTTTTTATCATAAATATATGTTGAATTTTATCAAGAGCTTTTTATGCATTTATTGAGATAATCATATGATTTTTATTCTTCAATTTGTTCATGGGCTGTATCATGTTGATTGATTTGTATATATCAAACCATATTTGCATATTGGGATAAACCCCACTAACTGATTATGGTGTATGATCTTTTTAGTGTATTGTTGAATTCAGTTTGCTAATATTTTGTTAAGGATTTTTGCATCTGTTTTCATCAGTGATATTGCACTGTATTGTGTGTGTGTGTGTGTGTGTGTGTGTGGTGTCTGTGTCCTGTTTTGGTACCAGGGTGATACTAGTCTCATAGAATGAATTCAGAAACATTCCCTCCTATTCAGTGTTTTTGGAATAGTTTGAGACAGATAGGTGTTAACTCTTTAAATTTTTGCAGAATTTTCCCATGAAGCCATCTGGCTCTGAGCTTTTGTTTGTTTGGAGTATTAAAATTATTGATTCAATTTCATTACTGGCAATTGGTTTGTTTTTATTTTCTATTCCTTCTGGATTCAGTTTTGGGAAATTTTACATTCTAGTAATTTATCCATTTATTTTAGGTTGTCCATTTTATTGGCGTTTAATTGTTCATAGTAATCTCTTATGATTCTTTGTATTTTTGTGGTGTTCTTTGTAACATAACACAACCTGTTTCACTTCTCATTTTATTTATTGGTCCTGCTCTCTTCTTTTTTTGATGAGTCTGGCTAAAGGTTTATCAACTTTGTTTCTCTTTATAAAAAAAAAAAAAAACTCAGTTTCATTGATCTTTTCTACTGTTCTTTTAGTCTCTAATTATTTCTTCACTGATCTTTATTATTTCTTTCCTTCTAGTAACTTTGGGTTTTGTTTCCTCCAGTTCCTCTAGGTTTAATGTCAGTTGTTTATTTGAGATTTTTCTTATTTCTTGAGGGGCTTGTGTCACTATAAACTTCCCGCTTAGGACTGCTTTTGCTGTGAAACAGATAGATTGTGGATCATTGTCTTTCCATTTTAATTTGCCTCCAGGTTTTAAAGTATTCTTCTTTCATTTTTATAGTGACTCATTTGTTGTTTAGTATCATGTTGCTTAGTTTCCATTCGTTGGTATTTTACGGAAATTTTTTTCCTATAGTTAATTTCTAGTCTTACAACCTTGTGGTCAGAGTACATGCTTGATCTGATTTCAATCTTCTTACATTTATTAAAACTTGTTTTGTGGCATAGCACATGATCTATCCTGGAGAATGTTCCAAGTTCACTTGAAAATAATGTTTTCTGCTACTTTTGGATGAAATGTTATATTGGGCTGTCCAAAAGGTTTATTCGGGGCCAAAAAGTATATATATATATATATATATATATATATATCCATCTGGTCTAGGGTCATTTAGGCCAATGTTTACTTATTGATTTTCATTCTGGATAATTTGTTCATGATGTACATGTGATGTTAAGTACCCTACTATTGTTGCACTACTGTCAACTTTTTCCCTTTGTGTGTGTTAATATTTGCTTTATGTATTTAAGTGCTTCTGTGTTGAATGCATATATATTTAAAATGATTATATCTTTTGTTAAATTGATCTTTTTATCATTATGAAATGTCATTCTTGTCTCTTATTACAGTCTTTGTTTTAAAGTCTAATTTTTCTGGTATAAGTATGGGTATCTCAGCTTTCTTTTCATTACCATTTACATAGAATACATTTTCTATCCTTTCATTTTCAAATTGTGTGTGTTTAGCTCTGAAGTGAATCTATTTATGCAGTATATAGATGGGTCTTGTTTTTATCCATTCAGCCACTCCATGTATTTTGACTGAAGCACTTAGTCATTTACATTTAAAGTAATTATTGATGAGAGTCAAAGTGACGGAGGAATGAGGGCATAGAATTCATCTCTCCTCACAAATGCACTGAGAATACATCTGCAAATGGAATAATTCTCACGGAGCACTGGCTGAACACTAGCAGAGGACCTCAGACACCTGAAAGTCCAAGAAATAACCCTGCATAACTGTGTCGAATGAAAGAAAGAAGAAGGTAAAAGGAAGAGGAGAGGAAGTGGGACAGGACCTGTGCCCCTTGGGGGGAGTTGAAGGAGAGGAGACATTCCCATATCTATGGACACCCCTTCACCAGTGGGGAGATCAACTGTGACAAAAGGAGAGCTTCAGAGGTTATTGGAGGATAGTGCAGCAACTGGTCAATGGCAGGCAGGACACAGTGAAACCTACATTGATGGTCTGTGCCACAGCCCTGTATACCTCAACCTTATACATGTGTCCACCATTGTGGTAGGGGCTAGGTGCTGGAAAATGGACTTTGGAGAGCAAACCCAGGGAGAGGACTGCTGTTGGCTGCAAGGAGACAGCCTGAGAGGATGGGAGTGAGGAAATCCACAACAGGGAATGCTTGTGGAAGAAGTGAAGTGACATTGTTGAGTGATGTGAAAGGGGAGGGTTGGGGCATCCATTTGAGCATCTCTCCCCACATGCCAGTCCCTGCTTCCCTGGGCACTAGGAAGGTCCCCCAGCAAAGTCAGCTCTCTTGTGCCCATGGCCACTGGCTTCCCCATGGGCCTTGTCACAACCAGGGCTTGCTCTCTCACATCAAAGACCAAGCACTAGGAAGGGTGTGCACCAGGGCTGGCTCTTTCATGCCTGCAGCCATCAGCTACTCCACGTGACTCCTCACCACCAGGACTCCCATGACCCTGACTGCCACAACTCTATGGCCCCTTCTTACCAGGGAAGACTCGTGTGTCCAGGGAAGTCTGGGGAGCATACTGGTGTGGGTGACACATATGCAGAGGTGGGACTGAAACCACACCTAAGCCCAGGGGCTGTGCAAGTAAAGAAGTAATTCTTAACTCTCTCCACACAGCTGTGCAAACTGTGAATTGTCATGTTGTGACCAGCTTTGTAAACTCAGTGCCTACAGAACATCTGAATGGATGAGTGCTCCTGCAACCAAGACTGGTCTAGCTTTAACAGCTATAGGCTTTGCGGGCATGCACACATGGATGATGGAACAGACCAGGGTCTCAGCTGCCGCATAGCATCCACAGCAAGTTCAAATCCATGTCTACTGCAATCTTGAGACCTGATATCAGTTAATCTATGCTGTGGCCTGGTGAAAACAATGCTTGAGAGACACCAGGACCAATTGGCAGCATATCGATGGTTAAGGTGGGGCCAAGAGCTGTGCCAACAACAGTGAAATCTGAGAGCTCATACAATGGGTGAAACGTGACACAAGAACACACACACATGTGAATAGCTCCAGAAAAGGAATACTGAGCAGCTTCTCTCCCAGTGGGAATGCTCCAGTCCCACCTACTTCACACTGCAGATCAGAAACATAGCTAAGAGACAGATCTGGGGACATCTACTCCAACAACTAGGAATCAGACCCCACCTCTGACAAGGCAGTGACAACTACAAAGAAAAGGTTAGGCCCTGCTCAATATCCAATGTAAGCTCTCATCACCACAACATCAGTCACATCTCTTATAAAAGGATAATTGTCTGCATACACTGAGTAAATAGGTAGCAGACATCTATGCTAAAAACAACCTTCACACCAAAATATATTAAACCCATACAGGCTACACAGGGATGTTCCAACATAAAATAACCCTCCAAGACACTCTGAGGGTATGGAAACTAGTGGAAGAATGTCCAGAGCATTTAGTCTGGAAGGTCAGAAGGGCTTGAATACAAGAGCTCAATAGGGATGGAGGAAACAGAGAATCCAATCTTGGAAGGTGCAGAGAAGTTCTCACATGCACTGGGACTCAGCACAAAGCAGTACCTCCATAGGAACCTGGCTACACCTACCTAAGGGTCTTGGAAGGTCTCCTGGGGAGGTGAAGGTTGACTATAGCTCACTGTGAGGGCAAGGACATTGGAAGTGGAAGCCTCAGGGAATATTGATCAGAGTGAGCTCTCCTGGAGGTCCATATTTCAGCATCAAGACCCAGCCCAAACAAACAGTATGCAGGCTCCAGTGCTGGAAAGCCTCAGGCCAAACAACCAACTAGATAGGAACACAGCCCCACCCATCAGAATACAGGCTGTAAAAAGTCATACTGAGGGACTTCCCAGTTGATAAGACTCCATGCTCCCAATACAGGGGGCCCAGGTTCAGTCCTTGTTCAGGGAACTAGATCCCATTTGCATGCCACAGCTGAGATTTTGCATGCCAGAACTAAGGAGCCCATGAGCCACAACTAAGGAGCCTACATGCTGCAACTAAGAAGCTGATGAGCTGCAGCTAAGGAGTCCACCTGTCACAAATAAGACCCAGTAAAACCAAATAAATAAATAAATATAAAAAAAGTCATACTGAGCCAACAACCTCCTCAAAACACACCCTTTGACATGGCTCTGATCATCAGAGGGACAAGGCACAGCTCCACCCACTAGAGGCAGGCACCAGTCCCTCCCCACAGAAAGGCTGCAGAAACACCTGGACCAACCTTACTCACTGGGGGCAGACATCAGAAGCAAGAGAAACTATGATTTTGCAGCCTGTGGAAAGGAGACCAGAAATACAGAAAGGTAGAAAAATGAGATAACAGAGAAATATGTTGAAAACAAAGGAAAAATATAAAAACCTACAGAAAAACTAAATGAAGAGGATATAGGCAAAATCTTGGAAAATGAATGAAGCCACAGATTGAGAAGACACAACAAATGTTTAAACAGTAGCCAAAAATTTTAAAGAACAAACAAACAGAGATAAACAATACAATCACTGAAAGGAAAAATACAATAGAAGGAATCAATAGCAGAATAACTGAGGCAGAAGAATAAGTAAGTGAGCTGGAAGACAGAGTGGTGGAAATCACTGCATAGAACAGAATAAAGGAAAAATAATTAAAGAAAAGAAGACAGTCTCAGAAACCTGTGAACAATATCAAATGCACCAAAATTCTCAGTATAGGGTTCCCAAAAGGAGAATATAAAGGGTCTGAGAAAATATTTGAAGATATTATAGCCAAAAACATCCCTAACATGAGAAATCATACACTCACTCAAGTCCAGGAAGTGCAGAAAAGCCCATACAGGATTAAACCAAGGAGGAACATGCCAAGACACATATTAATAAAACTGACAAAAACTAAAGACAAAGAAAACATAATAAAAGCAACAAGAGAATAACAACAAATAACATACAAGGGAATCCCCATAATGATATCAACTGATTTTTCAGCAGAAATTCTGCATGCCAGAAGGGAGTGGCATGATATATTTCAAGTGATAAAAGAGAAAAACCTACAAACAAGAATACTCTATGCAGCAAGGGTCTCATTCAGAATCAATGGAGAAATCAAAAACTTTACAAACAAGCCAAAGGAAAAAGAATTCAGCACTACCAAACCAGCTTTACAACAAATACTAAAAGTTATTTTCTAGGCAGGAAAGAGACCAGCAACTTAAAACAACCTTGTACATATAAGACTGCTATATCAAAACCTCATAACAACAGCAAACCCTAAACTAAAAGAGATACACATGCACACACACACACACACAAAGCAACCCAAATACAACACTAAAAGTGGCCATCAAACCACAAGAGGAGAGAAGAAAAGATGAAGAGAAGAAAAAAGTCTAACAAAAACAAACCCAAAACAATTAAGAAAATGGCAATAGGAACATATATAGATAGATAGATAGATAATTACCTTAAATGTAAATAGATTATTTTCTCCAACCAAAGGACATAGCCTGGCTGAATGGATACAAAAAAAAAAAGACCTGTATACATTCTGTCAACAAGAGATCCACTTCAGACCAAGGGACACGTACAGACTGAAAGTGAAGAGATAGAAAAAAAAATATTCCATGCAAATGGAAATCAAAAGAAAGCTGGAGTAGCAATACTTATTTCAGAAAAAAAAAAAGATTTTAAAGTAAAGACTGTTACAAAAGACAAGAAAGGACACTACATAATAATCAAAGGATCAATCCAAGGATAAGATATAACAAATGTAAATATATAGGCACCTAACATAGGAGTACCTCAATATATAAGGCAAATGCTAAGAACCATAAAAGGGGAAACTGAAGGTAACACAAAATTAGTGGGGAACTTTAACACCCTACTTACTCCAATGGAGAGATCATCCAGACAGATAATTATTAAGGAAACACAAGACTTAAATGACACATTAAACCAGATAGACTTAATAGAGATATATAGGACATTCCATCTGAAAACAGCAGAAGCAACTTTCTTTTCAAGTGCACATGGAACATTCTCCAGGATAGATCATATCTTGGGCCACAAATCAAGCCTTGGTAAATTTAAGAAAGTTAAAATCATATCAAGCATCATTTCTGACCACAATGCTTTGATATTAGAAATGAATTACAGGGAAAAAAACCCGGAAGAAAACAAACACATGGAATCTAAACAATATGTTACTAAACAACCAATGGATCACTGAAGAAATCAAAGCAGAAATCAAAGAATACATAGAGACAATTGACAACAAAAACATGAAATCCAAAACCTGTGAGAAGCCACAGGCACATTTCAAAGAGGGAAGTTTATAGCAATAACTTCTTATGTCAGGAAACATGAAAAACTCAAACAACCTAAACTTACACCTGAAGCAACTTAGAGAAAGAAGAACAGACGAAACCTAAAGTTAGTCAAAGGAAATAAATCATAAAGATCAGAGCATAAATAAATGAAATCAAGACAAAGAAACAATAGCAAAGGTCAATGAAACTAAAATCTGGTTTGAGAATATAAACAAAATTGATAAACTTTTAGCCAAATTCATCAAGAAAAAAAGGAAGAGGACACAAATCAATAAAATTAAAAATGAAATAGGATAACATACACCACAGAAATACAAAGGATCATAAGAGAGGACTACAGGAAACTATACACCAATTAAATGGACAACCTAGAAGAAATGGACAAATTCTTAGAAAGTTACAAAGTCTGAACCAGGAAGAAATAGAAAATATGAAGAGACCAATCACAAGTACTAAAGTTCAAATTGTGATTAAAAAACTTCCAACAAACCAAAGTCCATAACCAAATGGTTTCACAAGCAAATGCTGTCAAACATTTAGAGAAGAGTTAAAACCTATCTTTCTCAAACTAATCCAAAAAAATTCAGAGAAAGGAACACTTTCAAGCCCATTCAATGAGGCCACCACTTGTTTGGTCATTCAATTGATGGCCAATGAGGCCATCAAGGTGACCCTTGATCCCCAAAACAGACAACGATATCACAGAATAGAAAATTACAAACCAATATCATTGATGAACATAGATGCAAAAATCCTCAACAAAATACTAGCAAAAAAAATCGAACAACACACTAAAAGGATCATACCACATGATCAAGTGGGGTTTATCCCAGGAATGCATGTATTTATCAATATATACAAATCAATGAATGTGATAAACCATATTAACAAACTGAAGGAGAAAAACCATATGGTCATCTCAATAGATGCAGAAAAAGCTTTCAACAAAATTCAAAACCCATTTATGATAAAAACTCTCCAGAAAGTGGACATAGATGAAACATAACTCAGTATAATAAAGGCCATATACAGCAAACTCACAGCAAACCTTGTCCTCAATGGTGTAAAACTGAAAGCATTTCCTCTTAGATCAGGAACAAGACAGGATGTCCACTCTCACCACTATTATCCAACATAGCTTTGGAAGTCCTAACAATGGCAATAAGAGAAGAAAAAGAAATAAAAGGAGTCCAAATTGGAAAAGTAGAAGTAAATCTATCACAGTTTGCAGATGACATGATCCTATATATAGAAAATCCTAAGGATGTTACCAGAAAACTACTAGAACTCATCAATGAATCTGGTAAAGTGGCAGGACACAAATTAATACACAGAAATCTCTTGCATTACATTAACAACAAAAGATCAGAAAGAGAAGGTAAGGAAATAATCCCACTTACCATTGCAAATGAGGCAAAAGTCTTGTACTTAGAAGACTATAAGGTGTTGATGACAGAAATCAAAGATGACACAAACAGATGGAGAGATACACCATGTTCTTGGATTGGAAGAATCAATATTGTGAAAATGACTATACTACCCAAAGCAATCTACAGATTTAATGCAATCCCTATCAATTCACCAGCAGAACTTTTCATAGAATTAGAACAAAACTTTTCACAATTTGTTTGGAAACACAAAAGACTCTGAATAGCCAAAGCAATCTTGAGAAAAAAATAAATGAAGGAGCTGGAGAAATCAGGTTCCCTGACTTAACACTATACTACAAAGCTACAGTAATCAAAACAGTATGGCACTGGCACAAAAACAGAAATGTAGATCAATGGAACAGGATAGACAGTCCAGAGATAAAGCCACACACCTATGGTCACCTAAATTATGACAAACGAGGCAAGAATATACAATGGAGAAAAGACAGTGTCTTCAGTCACTGATGTTGGTAGAACTGGACAGCACCATGTAAAAAATGAAGTTAGAACATTCTCTAACACCATGTACAAAAATAATCTCAAAATGGATTAAAGACCTAAATATATGACTGGATACTATAAAGCTCTTAGAGGAAAACCTAGACAGAACACTCTCTGACATAAATTGCAGCAAGAACTTTTTTGATCCACCCATTACATTAATGAAAATTAAAACAAAAATAAACAAATGGGACCTAATTAAACTTAAAATCTTTTGCACAGCAAAGAAAACCATAAACAACAAAAAAAGACAACCCACAGAATGGGAAAAAGTATTTGCAAATGAAGTGACCGACAAGGGATTGATATCCAAAATATACAAACAGCTTCTGCAGCTCAATATCAAAAAAAAAGCAAACAACCTAATCAAAAAGTAGCTGGAAGATCTAAATAAATGTTTCTCCAAAGACATACAGATGGCCAAAAATACATGAAAATATGCTCAATATCATTAATTATTAGAGAAATGCAAGTAAAAATTACGAGGTATCACCTCATACAAGTCAGAATGGTATAAACAATAACTACTGGAGAGTGTGTGGAGAAAAATGAACCCTCCTACACTGTTGGTGGGAATGTAAATTGGTACAGCCACTATGGTGAACAGTATGGAGTTCTTTGAAAGACTAAAAATAGAGCTACCATATGATCCAGCCATCTCACTCCTGGGCATATACCCAGAGAAAACCATAATTCAAAATGATACATGACAATGTTTACTGCAACACTAGTTACAATAGCCAGGACATGGAAACAACCTAAATGTCCATCAACTGTGGAATGGATAAAGAAGGTGAGGTACATATATGAATGTACAATGGAATATTGCTCAGTGATTAAAAAAAGAATGAAATAATGCCATTTGCAGCTACATTGGATGGATTTAGAGATTGTCATACTGAGTGAAGTAACTCAGACAGAGGAAACAAATATCTTAATCACTTATATGTGGAATCTTAAAATGTGGTACAAATGAATCTATTACAAAACAGAAATAGAGTCACAGATGTAGAAAACAAACTTATGGTTGTGAGGGGAAGGGTGGAGGAATAAATTGGGAGATTAGGATTGACATATATGTACTGCTATATATAATAGATAACTGTTAAGAATCTACTGTACAGCACAGGGAAATCTACTCAATCCTGTCTAATGACCTACATGGGAATAGAATATAAAAAAGAGTGGGGCTTCCCTGGTGGCGCAGTGGTTGGGAGTCCGCCTGCCGATGCAGGGGACAGGGGTTCGTGCCCTGGTCCGGGAGGATCCCACGTGCCGCGGAGCGGCTGGGCCCGAGGGCCATGGCTGCTGGGCCTGTGCGTCCGGAGCCTGTGCTCCGCAATGGGAGAGGCCACAACAGTGAGAGGCCCACGTACCGCAAAAAAAAAAAAAAAAAAAAAAAAGAGTGGATATATGTATATGTATAACTGATTCTCTTTGTTGTACAGTATAACCTAACAAGACAGTGTAAATCAACTATATTCCAAGAAAATTAATAAAGAATAAATTAAATTTTTAAAAAGTAATTATTGATAGGTATGTATTATTGCTATTTTGTTAATAGTTTTCTGGATGTTTTTGTAGTTCTTTTTTTTTTTTTTTTTTTTTGCCTT